>NW_019229376.1:221654-222843 GCF_002742605.1 Olea europaea var. sylvestris
TTCTTCTTTTCTTTTTTAATCATGCATCTTTTCTATTTCTTTTTATGGTTTCGATGACTGCGGAAGGCTCAACTCCGATTTTCGGAGCTGGCTCTACCACTACGCTGACCGAGTCCAAGCCCCATGTCTCTTCAGATCCCATCCTATGACCATCTTCCTCAAAGAGTACGTTTGAATTTATCAATAAGTAATTTGAATCTGATTTGAGTTGGCTACTAATTTAATTTTACTCTACCATTTGGGTGTTGATATTTGATGAAATGAATTCAGTGAAGGATGTTTTGGATCCATAGGGAAAGAAGACTTTCGAGGCTACATAGAAGGACGAGGACTTGGTTGGAAACATGTGGAAACATTGTGAGCGTGTTAATCTTCGTACTTTTTCTTCTTTTATGATTATATATTTTCTGTCTAGTTATGGCTTACTTAGTTATGGATTTTTGTGCAAAAATTGGATTTTTTTGTGCGTTACTGATTGTTATCATTATTGTTTTGGATATGTTAGCTTGATGATGAGTTAATTACTGATTCATTTTTCCTATCCATCCTTCTTCTCTTTTCTACATTCAAATGTACAAGAGAACATCTAGGTGTTTCTGTACATTCTTTGAGTTTCTTGTCCAGAAAGTACATCAAAGCATATATGCATCTGTAATGGCTCGAGTAATATAAACCACAGGATACCTCTTATTGTATTAACGAAGCTTTTTAATTCAATTCAACATTCTTCATTGTCGTCACCTATTTTTGGTTCTTGTGTTGGTTGCTTAGTTAAGTGCACAAAGTATCTTGGATTTTGCATAACACAGCAGAAAAATGAATGTAGATAGAAAAATGGAAATTCTTTCAACAACATTTATATAAAACCATTTATAAACAATCTATTTGTTCAATATTTTTCTATACAAAGATCACTATTGAGCAATGAACAACCATAACACATAATCTATCAATCAAGAACTTGTCTGTCATCAAATGGTACTGCAAGTCTGCAAATTTGACTATTATGGCCCAGTGCCTAGATTTGTATACCATTACTCCCTGTTATGCAATTGCATTCTCAAATGGGAATTATTTTAAACATAATTCGTACATGAACAAATCGTTTGGCACATGTTATCCACATGGCTATTATTGTCGTTACCCAGTTGAAACTTCATGCTTACAGAATTCATGAGATTTTTTTTTT
>NW_019229377.1:0-3503 GCF_002742605.1 Olea europaea var. sylvestris
GGGCGACCGTATTGGATTGAACTCACTACTTCGTCATGACGTACGAAGGATTTTGGCCATTTTTCGAAAGAACGAGCACTTGCATATTTGGAGCGCTTGGATTGTCCGCGTTCGAAGAATCGAGCGTAACTTTTGAAAATGGCATCCGTCTTGGGCCTATAAGAACTTTTTGGAAATGCAGCGATCGTTTTGGATTGAACTCACCACTTCGTCGTGACGTACATGGGATTTCGGCCATTTTATGAAAGAATGATCACTTGCATATTTGGAAAGCTTGGAGAGTCGGCGTACGATGAATTGAGCGTAACTTTTACACACAGTGTCCGTTTTGGGCCCGTAAGTACTTTTCGGAAATGTAGCGACCGTTTTGGTTTGAACTCACGACTTTGTCGTGATGTACGAGGAATTTTGGCCATTTTTAGAAGGAATGACCAATTTCAAATTTGGAATGCTCGGATTGTCGGCGTTCGAAGAATTGTACGTAACTTTTGCAAACGGCATCCATTTTGGGCGCATAAGTACTTTTCGAAAAAATGTAGCGATCGTTTTGGATTGAAGTTGCGACTTCATCATGGCATACGAGAGATTTTGTCCATTTTTCGAAAGAATGAGTACTTGCATATTTCGAACGCTTGGAGAGTCGGCGTACGAAGAGTTGAGCGCAACTTTTGCACACGGTGTCCATTTCGGGCCCATAAGTACTTTTTGGAAATGTAGCGACCGTTTTGGATTGAACTCACCACTTCATCGTGACGTACGAGGGATTTTGGCCATTTTTCGAAAGAATGAGCACTTTCATATTTAGAATGCTTGGAGAGTCGGCGTACGAAGAATTGAGCGTAACTTTTGCACACGGTGTCCTTTTTGGGCCCAAAAGTACTTTTTAGAAATATAGTGATCATTTTGGATTGCACTCAGCACTTCGTCATGACCTGCGGGGGATTTCGGGCATTTTTTGAAAGAATGAGCACTTGCATATTTGGGGCGCTTGGATTGTCCGCTTTCGAAGAATCGAGCGTCACTTTTTAAAACGGCATCCGTTTTGGGGCCATAGGTACTTTTCAGAAATGTAGCGACCGTTTTGGATTGAACTCACCACTTCATTGTGACGTACAAGGGATTTTGGCCATTTTTCGAAAAAATGAGCACTCACATATTTAGAAGGCTTGGAGAGTCGGCGGATGAAGAATTGAGCGTAACTTTTGTACACGGTGTCTGTTTTGGGCCCATAAGTACTTTTTTGAAATGTGGCGACCGTTTTGGATTGAACTCACCACTTCGTCGTGACGTACGAGGGACTTTGGCCATTTTCGAAAGAATGAGCACTTGCATATTTAGAATGCTTGGAGTGTCGGCGGACGAAGAATTGAGCGTAACTTTTGCACACGGTGTCCGTTTCGGGCCCATAAGTACTTTTTGGAAATGTAGCGACAGTTTTGGTTTGAACTCACCACTTCGTCTTGATGTACAAGTGATTTTGTCCATTTTTCGAAAGAATGAGCACTTGTATATTTAGAATGCTTGGAGAGTCGGCGTACGAAGAATTGAGCGTAACTTTTGCACACGGTGTCCGTTTTGGGCCCATAAGTACTTATTGGTAATATAGCGACCGTTTTGGTTTGAACTCAAGACTTCGTCGTGACGTACAAGGGATTTCGGCCATTTTTAGAAAGAATGACCAATTTCAAATTTGGAATGCTCGGATTGTTGGCGTTCGAAGAATTGTACGTAACTTTTGCAAATGGCGTCCATTTTGGGTGCATAAGTACTTTTCAAAAATGTAGCGACCGTTTTGGATTGAAGTCATGACTTCATCATGGCGTACGAGAGATTTTGGCCATTTTTCGAAAGAATGAGCACTTACATATTTGGAACGCTTGGAGAGTCGGCGTAGGAAGAGTTGAGCGTAACTTTTGCACACGGTATCCATTTTGGGCCCATAAGTACTTCTCGGAAATATAGCGATCGTTTTGGATTGAACTCACAACTTCATCATGACGTACAAGGGATTTTGGCCATTTTTTGAAAGAATGAGCACTTGCCTATTTAGAACGGTTGGAAAGTCGATGGACGAAGAATTGAGCGTAACTTTTGCACACGGTGTCCGTTTTTGTCCCATAAGTACTTTTTGGAAATGTAGCGACCATTTTGGATTGAACTCAGCACTTCATCGTGATGTAAGAGGGATTTTGGGCATTGTTCAAAAGGATGAGCACTTGCATATTTGGAGCGCTTGGATTGTCCGCGTTCAAAGAATCGAGCGTAACTTTTTAAAACGGCATTCTTTTTGGGCCCATAGGTACTTTTCAGAAATGTAGCGACCATTTTGGATTGAACTCACCACTTCGTCGTGACGTACGAGGGATTTTGGCCATTTTTCGAAAGAATGAGCACTTGCATATTTAGAACGCTTGGAGAGTCGGCGAATGAAGAATTGAGCGTAACTTTTGCACACGGTGTCCGTATTGGGCCCATAAATACTTTTTGGAAATGTAGTAACCGTATTGGATTGAACTCAGCACTTCGTCGTGACGTAAGAGGGATTTCAACCATTTTTCAAAAGAATGAGCACTTGCATATTTGGAGCGCTTGGATTGTCCGCACTCGAAGAATCGAGCGTAACTTTTGAAAATGACGTCCGTTTTGGGTCCATAAGTACTTTTTGGAAATGCAACGACCGTTTTGGATTGAACTCACCACTTAATCGTGACGTATGAGGGATTTTGGCCATTTTTCGAAAGAATGAGCACTTGCATATTTAGAACGCTTGGAGAGTCGACGGACGAAGAATTGAGCGTAACTTTTGCACACGGTGTCCATTTTAGGCCCATAAGTACTTTTTGGAAATGTAGCGACCATTTCGGATCACACTCAGCACTTCATCGTGACGTAAGAGGGATTTAGGCCATTTTTCGAAATAATGAGCACTTGCATATTTGGAGCACTTGGATTGTCCGCGTTCGAAGAATCGAGCGTAACTTTTAAAGACGACGTCCGTTTTGGGCACATAAGTACCTTTTGGAAATGCTGCGACCGTTTTGGATTGAACTCACCACTTCATCATGGCTTACGAGGGATTTCAGCCATTTTTAGAAAGAATGAGCACTTGCATATTTGGAACGCTTGGAGAGTCGACGTACAAAGAATTGAGTGTAACTTTTGCACACGGTGTCCGTTTTGCGCCCATAAGTACTTTTTAGAAATGTGGCGACCGTATTGGATTGAACTCAGCACTTCGTGACGTAAGAGGGATTTCGGCCATTTTTTAAAAGAATAAGCACTTGCATATTTGGAGCGCTTGGATTTTGCGCGTTCGAAGAATCGAGCGTAACTTTTGAAAACTGCGTCCGTTTTGGGCCCATAAGTACTTTTTGGAAATGCTGCAATCGTTTTTGTTTGAACTCACGACTTCGTCATGACGTATAAGGGGTTTCGGCCATTTTTAGAAAGAACAAGCAATTTCAAATTTGGAATGCTCGGATCGTCGGCGTTCTAAGAATTGT
>NW_019229378.1:0-3502 GCF_002742605.1 Olea europaea var. sylvestris
TTTTGTTCCCGATCAACCTGTCAAAGTTGAGCCCATTTCGACACCATTGCAAAAAATGACGAAATTGGCCCGACGCCGTTTTTTGTTCCGATCAACCTGCCAAATTATAGCCAATTATGACACAGTCGCGAAAAATGACGAAATTGCCCCCGGCGCGATTTTTGTTTCCGATCAAACTGTCAAATTTTAGCCTACTCCGACACCATCGCGAAAAATGACGAAATTGCCCCCGACACGATTTTTGTTTCCGATCAACCTTTCAAATTTTAGCCCATTCCGACACAGTCGTGAAAAATGACGAAATTGTCCCTCGCGCGATTTTTGTTTCCGATCAGCCTGTCAAATTTGAGGCCATTCCGACACCATTGCAAAAAATGACGAAATTGCACCCGGCGTGATTTTTGTTTCTGATCAACCTGTCAAATTTTAGCCCATTCCGACACCGTCGCGAAAAATGACTAAGTTGCCCCCGACGCGATTTTTGTTTCCGATCAACCTGTCAAATTTTAGCCCATTCCGACACAGTCGCCAAAAATGACGAAACTGCACCTCGCGCGGTTTTTGTTTCCGATCAGCCTGTCAAAATTTTAGCCCATTCCGACACCGTCGCGAAAAATGACGAAATTGCCCCACTCGCGATTTTTATTATTTCCGATCAACCTGTCAAATTTTAGCCCATTCCGACACCGTCTCGAAAAATGACGAAATTGCCCACGGCGCGATTTTTGTTCCCGATCAACCTGTCAAAGTTGAGCCCATTTCGACACCATTGCAAAAAATGACGAAATTGGCCCGACGCCGTTTTTGGTTCGATCAACCTGCCAAATTATAGCCAATTATGACACAGTCGCGAAAAATGACGAAATTTCCCCCGGCGCAATTTTTGTTTCCGATCAACCTGTCAAATTTTAGCCCAATCCGACACAGTCGCGAAAAACGACGAAATTGCCCTAGGCGCAATTTTTATTTCCGATCAACCAGTCAAATTTTAGCCCATTCCGACATAGTCGCGAAAAATGACGAAATTGCCCCAGGCGCGGTTTTTGTTCCCTATCAACCTGTCAAAGTTGAGCCCATTTCGACACCATTGCAAAAAATGACGAAATTTGCCCGATGCCGTTTTTGGTTCCGATCAACCTGTCAAATTATAGCCCATTCCGACACCGTCGCGAAAAATGACGAAATTTCCCCCGGCACGATTTTTGTTTCCGATCAAACTGTCAAATTTTCGCCCATTCCGACACCGTCGCGAAAAATGACGAAATTGCCCCCGACGCGATTTTTGTTTCCGATCAACCTGTCAAATTTTAGCCCATTCCGACACAGTCGCGAAAAATGACGAAATTGCCCACGGCGCGATTTTTGTTCCCGATCAACCTGTCAAAGTTGACCCCATTTCGACACCATTGCAAAAAATGACGAAATTGGCCCGTCGCCGTTTTTGGTTCCGATCAACCTGCCAAATTATAGCCAATTACGACACAGTCGCGAAAAATGACGAAATTGCCCCCGGCGCGATTTTTGTTCCCGATCAACCTGTCAAAGTTGACCCCATTTCGACACCATTGCAAAAAATGACGAAATTGCCCCGGCGCGGTTTTTGTTTCCGATCAACCTGTCAAATTTTAGCCCATTCCGACACCGTCGCGAAAAATGACGAAATTGCCCCCGACGCGATTTTTGTTTCCGATCAACCTGTCAAATTTCAGCCCATTCCGACACAGTCGCGAAAAATGACGAAATTGCCCCTCACGCAGTTTTTGTTTCCGATCAGCCTGTCAAATTTTAGCCCATTCCGACACCGTCGCGAAAATGACGAAATTGCCCCAGGCGCGTTTTTTATTTCCGATCAACCTGTCAAATTTTAGCCCATTCCGACACCGTCGCGAAAAATGACGAAGTTGCCCACGGCGCGATTTTTGTTCCCTATCAACCTGTTAAAGTTGAGCCCATTTCGACACCATTGCAAAAAATGACGAAATTGGCCCGATGCCGTCTTTGGTTCCGATCAACCTATCAAATTATAGCCAATTACGACACAGTCGCGAAAAATGACGAAATTTCCCCCGGCGCGATTTTTGTTTCTGATCAAACTGTCAAATTTTCGCCCATTCCGACACCGTCGCGAAAAATGACGAAATTACCCCCGACGCGATTTTTGTTTCCGATAAACCTGTCAAATTTTAGCCCATTCCGACACAGTCGCGAAAAATGACGAATTTGCCCCAGGCGCGATTTTTATTTTCGATCAACCAGTCAAATTTTAGCCCATTCCGACACAGTCGCGAAAAATGACGAAATTGCCCACGGCGCGATTTTTGTTCCCGATCAACCTGTCAAAGTTGAGCCCGTTTCGACACCATTGCAAAAAATGACGAAATTGGCCCGACGCCGTTTTTGGTTCCGATCAACCTGCCAAATTATAGCCAATTACGACACAGTTACGAAAAATGACGAAATTGCCCCTGGCGCGATTTTTGTTTCCGATCAAACTGTCAAATTTTAGCCTATTCCGACACCATCGCGAAAAATGACGAAATTGCCCCCGACGCGATTTTTGTTTTCGATCAACCTGTCAAATTTTAGCCCATTCCGACACAGTCCGGAAAAATGACGAAATTGTCCCTCGCGCGATTTTTGTTTCCGATCAGCCCGTCAAATTTTAGCCCATTCCGACACCGTCGCGAAAAATGACGAAATTGCCCCAGGCGCGATTTTTGTTTCCGATCAAACTGTCAAATTTTAGCCCATTCCGACACCGTCGCGAAAAATGACGAAATTGCCCCCGACCCGATTTTTGTTTCCGATCAACCTGTCAAATTTTAGCCCATTCCGACTCAGTCGCGAAAAATGACGAAATTGCACCTCGCGGGAATTTTTGTTTCCGATCAGCCTGTCAAATTTTAGCCGATTCCGACACAGTCGCGAAAAAAGACGAAATTGCCCCCGACGCGATTTTTGTTTCCGATCAACCAGTCAAGTTTTAGCCCATTCCGACAACGTCGCGAAAAATGACTAAATTGCCCCCGACGCGATTTTTGTTTCCGATCAACCTGTCAAATTTCAGCCCATTCCGACACAGTCGCGAAAAATGACGAAATTGCCCCTCGCGCAGTTTTTGTTTCCGATCAGCCTGTCAAATTTTAGCCCATTCCGACACCGTCGCGAAAAATGACGAAATTGCCCCAGGCGCGTTTTTTATTTCCGATCAACCTGTCAAATTTTAGCCCATTCCGACACAATCGCGAAAAATGACGAAATTGCACCTCGCGCGGTTTTTGTTTCCAATCAGCCTGTCAAATTTTAGCCCATTTCGACACCGTCGCGAAAAATGAAGAAATTGCCCCAGGTGCGATTTTTATTATTTCCGATCAACCTGTCAAATTTTAGCCCATTCGGACACCGTCGCAAAAAATGATGAAATTGCCCACGGCGCGATTTTTGTTCCCGATCAACCTGTCAAAGTTGAGCCCATTTCGACACCATTGCAAAAAATGACGAA
>NW_019229379.1:0-3502 GCF_002742605.1 Olea europaea var. sylvestris
TCATAGTGTCTGACATTCTATCATAAGAAGATGCGCAATGTAATTTAATCACATAACTTCTTACAATTAGCCAAAGATAAATACTCCAATTCCACCATGTAATTAACAATATTGTGTATATATAATTTTATAAGTCTATCCTATGACCTGACTATATCATTTAACTAATAATATTGTAACCTATATCAATCTATCCATAATGATTTAAATACTATTTTGTCTCCATTCCATGTATTTGGAATCCTCAAACAAAAATTATTTGAGGATAACTACCCCCATTCTAAATTGACAATACCTCAAAAAATTTAATTGTTCATGATTTTCTAAAATTCTAGTTATCCCCAACAAAACAATTGAGATAGATCAATATGGTGTTCTTTTCCTTTAATTCTATATCACTCAATGATAATATATACAGAATTTCCATTTCCACCATTTCGAATAAAATATATCTTATACTGTGATTATTGGTAAGTATTGATATTTCTCGCAATGTGATGACATAGTCCCAATATAATTAACTCTAAACCATGTTTTAATCACGCCTCTTCATCAGTTCATCATATAATTCATAATTCGTCATTTTACTTTAGAACACATTCTAAACAATAACATAGTCCATTATCATAAATCAAAACATATTCAACTTTTGATACAAGAGTAAATGTTTCCTCAAAATTTAATCTGATAGCAACACTTTTTACATCCTTAAATCCACACAATTTTGGTATTCTTTCTTTATATGAAGAGACAATTATAACAATTAATTCATGATAATTCTATACTCTTATTCTATATAGAGGCCATCGATCTATCATCAATGCATAAGCTTTCTTATATATCGCACAAAGACCTTCAATTAAGATTATAACCTAAAGATACCATTCCACGATTGGATAAAATTTACATGATGATCATCTTTGACTTTAAGCTATCCAACATGTCATCCATATGTTCCATAACAAGCAAATTTCGAGAAGAATGGAATACTTTATTCATGTAATCTAAAAATACAATTGAGAATAACTCAAAATTTACATCACTAAAACTTTATTAGATTCGTCTTAACTTCAAAATTTGGCTCAAAGCTTTCAAATTCTGTGGAATATATCACAATACTCCAACAAATGGCCTTAAAAAGATTAATTAACTTAATAACCCAAATCTTTCATCACATTATTTTGCTATAGGACAGCCATTACAGTCATTTACATGCTATTCACCATATCATGTTGTAATCATATAACCTCAATACATATCTATGGCCATACCATATGCCTTCCAACTTTTAGTTATATCAATTTTTCTTAAGATCACAAAATAATAACTTTCATAGTTATCATCTGAACCTCTCATACATCAATTTATCATCAAGATTTTATACGTTAATTTTCCAAACTCAATAAATTTCAATTCTACCATTCTCCACTCCTTTTTATTTCTCGATTCACATGAGCATACATGAATGCACATATCCATTTAATTATATTTCTTAAGCAACAAATAAACCCATAATCAATAATCATTATGAAGTTCATTAATCGAAACAATTGGAATTACCGTTAATTTCCTCGATGCCTAAGATACACGATAAAGTATTGTTATCTATCAATCCACAAATCATCATTTTGTCTTCCACAATTTCTTATTATATAGCATAAATATACACTATTATGATTTCTATTATCATCCCATATATGTGGCCACAATTCACCACAAAATTTTGATAACACTAAAGATCATTTGGCTTCAAAAATAATTAAAATTCGTCACTGATTGTCATCAATCACACATCATATCATTTCCTTGCGTTTATTGTGCAAGCTATAATTAAAAAAATTTCTGTGTATACATAAAAAAAAAAAAATCATGCAGTTCTACATATAAATTGATAATTAAGTGATTGTAACATCTCTAACTTCGAATGCTTCGCAAAATCATCACAATCTGTTCAAATCTTAATAGGTTCCATACACACACAGTTCCAACTCAACAACTAATAACATTTCCAACCATCAGATCATTACAACTACTATGCTTACATACTAGTCATTTCTAAATCTGTTAAAAAAATATTTTTCTATCATTTTTGGATTCCATACATTCGAGCTAGAGAGTCTGTGATTTCTACCATCACGACATGTGATCATATCCACTGAATATGAATGAACCATAAAAAATTTTCAAAACCATGCTCTGATACCATTTTGACACGACTTGTCCCGAGTCACCCTAGTGGACACGAGACGTGACGTGTGGCGATAATAAATGCTAACTAGATGTCAAATCTATTATCAAGGTTGATTATGAGTTATTTCAAAAAATGCATCAAAATCAAATGCTTATGTACAACAAAATGCAATGGGTCCAAATTATTTACTTTGTATTTCATCAAAATGAGTTATAACACTCAGGACGTCGTGTGGCTATTATACCGAAATCATTAGGCTCTTCCAGCTAAAAAGAATCAATTGCTACCTGTAAGAAAATTACGCGAAAATATATGAGTTGATAGCTCAGTGAGTGAAGTTCGAAAATAATTATGCTTTTTCATTTAAACATTTTCTCATACATAGACATCAAGCTCATATCGTTTAGTAATTTACACGATAGCCTCATAAAATTTATAGCAAAAAAATGAGAAATTCTCATAACTCTGTAAATATCATTTCATATCCACGATATAGTCATCAGCTGATATCTATACCAACATCTCATCACATCACATGTGATCCACCAAAAATGTACCATTTGACTAAAATCTGTAATCCGCCCATTGGGCTAAAAACTTTCACCATGGGCCTTTGGCCCCCTCCGTGAACGAAAGTCGGTCTCAAAGGCATCTGGTAATCAATTCTAGAATATGGCCAAGGCCCCTCTATGAACTATATGTACACGATCAAGATCAATGTCAAATCAAGACCCCTGCGTGAATGATAGAACATGGTCAAGACCCATCTGTGAACTAGAAGAAGTATATAATTATGGGTACTTTTCTGGTCGATCTCAATATTATATATGTTTCACATACCAAGTCATAAGTGTACCATAAGTAATCTTTGAAATTCCACATGTATCATAATAAAAGAGATTTTCATAATAATCATATAGTAGAACACATAATTGCACATACCTTGCTAATATAATTAATTTATAAATGCTTTAAAAATATTTAAAATTTTCCACTCACAGAACTATGTTCACAAAATCAACTCGATTGGTAAGTTGTCCCGATGTTAGTATCGTCGCCTGAAATATGATATAATTTTTAAATCAACAATTAATTATTTTAAGTAATTTCAATAATTAAATAGGCGATACTCAAACTTAATCATTTCACGTTTAAGGGATTTTCATAGTCTCTTTAATCGCTAAAACTAATTTTTCTTTCTCTTTACTCAATTTCATAATTTATTATACTTAATCCCTTCAATAAAATTGAATTCAGTCTAACAATCTAACAGCTATAAAATTAAATATAACTCGACAATAAGTAACTTTT
>NW_019229380.1:0-1715 GCF_002742605.1 Olea europaea var. sylvestris
CCCCGGCGCGATTTTTGTTTCCGATCAATCAGCCAAATTTGGGACCATTCCGACACCGTTGCAAAAAATGACGAAATTGCCCCCAGAACGATTTTTGTTTCCGATCAATCAGTCAAATTTGAGCCGATTCCGACACCGTCGTGAAAAATGACGTAATTGCGCCCGACGCTATTTTTGTTTCCGATCAATCCGCCCAATTTGGGCCCATTCCGACACCGTCGTGAAAAATGACGAAATTGCCCCCGGCGCGATTTTTGTGACCGATCAATCAGCCAAATTTGGGCCCATTCCGACACCGTCGCGAAAAATGACGAAATTAACCCCGGCGCGATTTTTGTTTCCGATCTATCAGTCGAATTTGTGCCGATTTCGACACCGTCGCGAAAAATGACGTAATTGCGCCCGACGCTATTTTTGTTTCCGATCAATCCGCCCAATTTGGGCCCATTCCGACACCGTCGTGAAAAATGACGAAATTGCCCCCGGCGCGATTTTTGTGACCGATCAATCAGCCAAATTTGGGCCCATTCCGACACAGTCACGAAAAATGAGGAAATTAACCCCGGCGCGATTTTTGTTTCCGATCTATCAGTCGAATTTGTGCCCATTTCGACACCGTCGCGAAAAATGACGAAATTGCCCCCGGCGCAATTTTTGTTACCCATAAATCAGTCAAATTTTAGCCGATTCCGACACCGTCGCGAAAAATGACGAAATTGCCCACGGCGCGATTTTTGTTTCCCATCAATCAGTCAAATTTGAGCCCATTCCGACAACGTCGCGAAAAATGACGAAATCGCGCCCGGCGCGATTTTTGTGTCCGATCAATCAGCCAAATTTGTGCGCATACCGACACCGTCGCGAAAAACGACGAAATTACCCCCGCCGCGATTTTTGTTTTTGATCAATCAGTCAAATTTGTGCCCATTCCGACACCGTCGCGAAAAATGACGAAATTGCCCCCAGCGCGATTTTTGTTTCCGATCAATCAGTCAAATTTGGGACCATTCCGACACCGTCGCGAAAAATGACGAAATTGCACCTAGCGCGATTTTTTTGTCCGATCAATCAGCCAAATTTGGGCCCATTCAGACACCGTCGCGAAAAATGACGAAATTAACCCCGGCGAGATTTTATTTCCGATCAATCAGTCAAATTTGTGCCCATTTCGACACCGTCGCGAAAAATGACGAAATTGCCCCCGGCACGATTTTTTTCCGATCAATCGGTCAAATTTGAGCCCATTTCGACACCGTCGCGAAAAACGACGAAACCGCCCCGGGCGCGATTTTTGTTTCCCGTCAATCAGTCAAATTTTAGACGATTCCAACATCGTCGCGAAAAATGACGAAATTGACCCCGACGCGATTTTTTTTCCGATGAATCGGTCAAATTTGAGCCCATTTGGACACTGTCGCGAAAAATGACGAAATCGCCTCCGGCGCGATATTTGTTTCCCATCAGTGAGTCAAATTTTAGCCGATTCCGACGCTGTCGCGAAAAACGACGAAATTGCCCCCGGCGCGATTTTTGTTTCCCATCAATTAGTGAAATTTTAGACGATTCCAACACCGCTGCAAAAAATGACGAAATTGCCCCCGGCGCGATTTTTGTTTCCGATTAATCTGTCAAATTTTGGCCGATTCCGACACCGTCTCGAAAAATGACGAAATTGCCCCCGGCGTGATTTTTGTTTCCGATCAATCAGTCAAATT
>NW_019229380.1:2559-3501 GCF_002742605.1 Olea europaea var. sylvestris
ACAACGTCGCGAAAAATGACGAAATTGCCCCTGGCGCGATTTTTGTTTCCCATCAATCAGTCAAATTTGAGCCCATTCCGACACCGTCGCGAAAAATGACGAAATTGCCCACGACGCGATTTTTGTTTCCGATCAATCAGCCAAATTTGGGACCATTCCGACACCGTCGCGAAAAACGACGAAATTACCACCGGCGCGATTTTTGTTTTTGATCAATCAGTCGAATTTGTCCCCATTCCGACACCGTCGCGAAAAATGACGAAATTGCCCCCGGCACGATTTTTGTTTCCGATCAATCAGTCAAATTTGGGCCCATTCCGACACCGTCGCGAAAAATGACGAAATTGCACCCGGCGCGATTTTTGTGTCCGATCAATCAGCCAAATTTGGGCCCATTCCGACACCGTCGTTTAAAATGACGAAATTGCCCCCGGGGCGATTTTTGTTTTCGATCAATCAGTCAAATTTGAGCCCATTCCGACACCGTCGCGAAAAATGACGAAATTGCCCCGGCGCGATTTTAGTTTCCGAACAATCAGCTAAATTTGGGCCCATTCCGACACCGTCGCGAAAAATGACGAAATTAACCCCCGCGCGATTTTTGTTTCCGATCAATCAGTCAAATTTGTGCCCATTTCGACACCGTCGCGAAAAATGACGTAATTGCGCCCGACGCTATTTTTGTTTCCGATCAATCCGCCAAATTTGGGCCCATTCCGACACCGTAGTGATCAATCAGTCAAATTATAGCCGATTCCGACAACGTCGCGAAAAATGACGAAATTGCCCACAGCGCGATTTTTGTGTCCGATCAATCAACCAAATTTGTGCCCATACCGACACCGTCGCGAAAAACGATGAAATTACCACCGGCGCGATTTTTGTTTTTGATCAATCAGTCAAATTTGTCCCCATTCCGACACCGTCGCGAAAAATGACGAA
>NW_019229381.1:0-3501 GCF_002742605.1 Olea europaea var. sylvestris
CTGTCAAATTTTAGCCGATTCCGACACCGTCGTGAAAAGTGACGAAATTGCCCACGGCGCGATTTTTGTTTCCAATTAATCTGCAAAATTTTAGCCGATTCCGACACCGTCGTGAAAAATGACGAAATTACCCCCGGCGCATTTTTTGTTTCCGATTAATCTGTCAAATTTTAGCCGATTCCGACACCGTCGGGAAAAATGACGAAATTTTCCCCGGCGCTATTTTTGTTTCCGATCAATCTGTCAAATTTTAGCCCATTCCAACAACGTCGCGAAAAATGACGAAATTGCCCCCGGCGTGATTTTTGTTACCGATGAATCTGTCAAATTTTAGCCGATTCCGACACCGTCGAGAAAAATGACGAAATTGCCCCCTGCGCGATTTTTGTTTCCGATCAATCAGTCAAATTTTAGCAGATTCCGACACCGTCGCGAAAAATAACGAAATTGCCCCAGGTGCGATTTTTGTTTCCGATTAATCTGTAAAATTTTAGGCGATTGCGACACCGTAGGGAAAAATGACGAAATTGTCCCCGGCGCGATTTTTATTTCTGATCAATCTGTCAAATTTTAGTCGATTTCGACACCGTCGCGAAAAATAACGAAATTGCCCTCGGCGCGATTTTTGTTTCCGATTAATCTGTCAAATTTCAGCCGATTTCGACACCGTCGCGAAAAATGACGAAACTGTCGCCGGCGCGATTTTTGTTTTTCCGATGAATCTGTCAAATTTTAGCCGGTTCCTACACCGTCGCGAAAAATGACGAAATTGCCCACGGCACAATTTTTGTTTCCGATCAATCTGTCAAATTTTAGCAGATTCCGACACCATCGCGAAAAATAACGAAATTGCCCCCGGCCCGATTTTTGTTTCCGATTAATCTGTAAAATTTTAGGCGATTGCGACACCGTCGGGAAAAATGACGAAATTGTCCCCGGCGCGATTTTTATTTCCGATCAATCTGTCAAATTTTAATCGATTTCGACACCGTCGTGAAAAATGACGAAATTGCCCTCGGCGCGATTTTTGTTTCCGATTAATCTGTCAAATTTCAGCCGATTCCGACACCGTCGCGAAAAATGACGAAACTGTCGCCGGCGCGATTTTTGTTTTTCCGATGAGTCTGTCAAATTTTAGCCGGTTCCTACACCGTCGCGAAAAATGGCGAAATTGCCCAGGGCACAATTTTTGTTTCCGATCAATCTGTCAAATTTTAGCCGATTCCGACATCGTCGCAAAAAATGAAGAAATTGTCCCCTGGGCGATTTTTATTTCCGATCAATCTGTCAAATTTTGGCCGATTCCGACACCGTCTCGAAAAATGACGAAATTGCCCCCGGGGCGATTTTTGTTTCCGATCAATCAGTCAAATTTCAGCCCATTCCGACACCGTCTTGAAAAATGATGAAATTACCCCCAGCGCGTTTTTTGTTTCCAATTAATCTGTCAAATTTTAGCCGATTCCGACCCCATCGTGAAAAGTGACGAAATTGCCCACGGCGCGATTTTTGTTTCCAATTAGTCTGTAAAATTTTAGCCGATTCCGACACCGTCGTGAAAAATGACGAAATTGCCCCCGGGGCGATTTTTGTTTCCGATCAATCAGTCAAATTTCAGCCCATTCCGACACCGTCTTGAAAAATGATGAAATTACCCCCAGCGCGTTTTTTGTTTCCAATTAATCTGTCAAATTTTAGCCGATTCCGACCCCATCGTGAAAAGTGACGAAATTGCCCACGGCGCGATTTTTGTTTCCAATTAGTCTGTAAAATTTTAGCCGATTCCGACACCGTCGTGAAAAATGACGAAATTGCCCCCGGGGCGATTTTTGTTTCCGATCAATCAGTCAAATTTCAGCCCATTCCGACACCGTCTTGAAAAATGATGAAATTACCCCCAGCGCGTTTTTTGTTTCCAATTAATCTGTCAAATTTTAGCCGATTCCGACACCATCGTGAAAAGTGACGAAATTGCCCACGGCGCGATTTTTGTTTCCAATTAGTCTGTAAAATTTTAGCCGATTCCGACACCGTCGTGAAAAATGACGAAATTACCCCCGGCGCGTTTTTTGTTTCTGATTAATCTGTCAAATTTTAGCCGATTCCGACACCGTCGGGAAAACTGAAGAAATTTTCCCCGGCGCTATTTTTGTTTCCGATCAATATGTCAAATTTTAGCCCATTCCGACAACGTCGCGAAAAATGACGAAATTGCCCCCGGCGTGATTTTTGTTACCGATGAATCTGTCAAATTTTAGCCGATTCCGACACCGTCGAGAAAAATGACGGAATTGCCCCTGCGCGATTTTTGTTTCCGATCAATCAGTCAAATTTTAGCAGACTCCGACACCGTCGCGAAAAATAACGAAATTGCCCCCGGCGCGATTTTTGTTTCCGATTAATCTGTAAAATTTTAGGCGATTGCGACACCGTCGGGAAAAATGACGAAATTGTCCCCGGCGCGATTTTTATTTCCGATCAATCTGTCAAATTTTAGTCGATTTCGACACCGTCGCGAAAAATGACGAAATTGCCCTCGGCGCGATTTTTGTTTCCGATTAATCTGTCAAATTTCAGCCGATTCCGACACCGTCGCGAAAAATGACGAAACTGTCGCCGGCGCGATTTTTGTTTTTCCGATGAATCTGTCAAATTTTAGCCGGTTCCTACACCGTTGCGAAAAATGACGAAATTGCCCACGGCACAATTTTTGTTTCCGATCAATCTGTCAAATTTTAGCCGATTCCGACATCGTCGCAAAAAATGTAGAAATTGTCCCCGGCGCGATTTTTATTTCCGATCAATCTGTCAAATTTTGGCCGATTCCGACACCGTCTCGAAAAATGACGAAATTGCCCCCGGGGCGATTTTTGTTTCCGATCAATCAATCATATTTTAGTCCATTCCGACACCGTCGCGAAAAATGACGAAATTGGCCCCTGCGCGATTTTTGTTTCCGATCAATCAGTCAAATTTAAGCCCATTCCGACACCGTCGCGAAAAATGACGAAATTGCCCCTGGGGCTGTTTTTGTTTCCGATCAACCTGTCAAATTTATCTCATTCCGACACCATCGCGAAAAATGACAAAATTGCCCCCAACGCGATTTTTGGATCCGATCAATCAGTCAAATTTCAGCCCATTCCGACACAATCGCGAAAAATGACGAAATTGCCACCGGCTCGATTTTTGTTTCCGATCAACCTATCAAATTTTAGCCCACTCCGACACCGTCGCGAAAAATTACTAAATTGTCGACTGCACGTCTTTTGTTTCGGATCAACCTGCCAAATTTCAGCTGATTTCGACAACGTCGCGAAAAATGACGAAATTGCCCCCGGCGCAATTTTGTTTCCAATCGAGCTGCCAAATTTCAGCCCATTCCGACACCGTCTCGTAAAATGACGAAATTGCGAATCGTCGCGAAAAATGACGAAATTGCCCCCGTTGCGATTTTTGTTTCCGATCAATCAGTCAATTTTAGCCGATTCCGACACCGTG
>NW_019229382.1:0-3501 GCF_002742605.1 Olea europaea var. sylvestris
TTTTTGCAATCATACTCCCAAACTTTTTAAAAAGTGTAAATGAGCCCAAAAGCCTTATTACAACATTAAAAATGAAAAAAAAAATTAAATTCTCTTTCTCTTCTTCTCGCCTCCTCCTCCACTGAATTGAATCAATACCTAGTGTTATATATCATTGGTTTTTCATAATAATTTGACAATCGCCATTTTGGTATTTGCACACTATTACAACTAACATGCTTCATACAACACATTTTATTTATGCAAAACGCACTCACTGTGACAAGGAACTAGCCTCCTTCAATAGCTCTATAATCTCTGCATGCAATCGAACATCCGTTGCATTATGGATCCTTTCTATACATTTGACAAACCAAAATAAAATAAAATATTTAACCCATCCAATCACTTTATTATTTAGAAATATATATTTTAAAAAAAAACTTATTTCTGTTGAGTTTGATGCCTCTGTGCAGAATCCTGAGAAATAAAATGAAATTAGACAATTATTTTGTGATGATCTAGTACCACGAGCCTAGACCATTTAAAAAAGAGCTATGGAAGCTCAACCCATTTAAGAATATGAAAGCTCAATCCATAAGTTAATTAAAAACCCAACTATTTAAGAGATTAAGTTTAAGTATATTTGATTATAAAGATTTAATGAATAACTAGATTGTCTCAATTGTCATCTACATGGTATTTCATTTAGGCAACCAAGGTTTAAATCACCATGTAAATGTTTTTATAAAACTTTTTATATGAATTATTTTTTTATGGCTTAGAAACTTTTCAAATTATTAGTTAAAGATCAAATTTAATGATAATACAACTCCCCCATTTAGTTTTTCATTAAAAAGGAAAGTTACAAGAAGAGGAATGTCAGTTTTTTACTACATCCCTCCTCAAATCCGAATTTACTCTTATTTTCCCTCAAAAAAATATATTTCATGTCAAGTTAAATTTAAGGAAATAATAAGGGTGAGAAGAAGAAAGGCTTTCTACTCATTTTGTTCTTTTATATCCAATAAAATCCAAGGTAGGTAGAGGTGCAAGTGTTTATTTCGTTTTCAAATTATGATTTTTCGATAAATGTTTGAATGAATTGGTACCTTCGGGTACGGTGCTTCGGCACAATAATAGTTTGAATGATCATTCTTCGGCTCTACGTGTTATGATAATGTTATAGTAATTGGATTTTTCCTGAAGTCCATTTACATAAGATGGCAAGAGTCTATAGTTTGAAATTTCTAATTTGATAATGAAATGCGCCGATGACATCTATTGAGTTTCAAACTCATGGATTAATTCCCTTCCTACAAGTTGAATGGATTTCCTTGGGAGCATAGATGATGGTAGAGGATGAAGCAACATGCTATAGAGGAAGCTAGTGATTTAATAATTTTAATTCAATCATGAAATGTTACGTTTGTTTAATTTTATATGGATTTCTATGGACTTCATATGTGGAACTATTCTAAGAATATTTCTTCATTAATAAGTTATGTTTAAAAGTAGATATGTGTTATAGAAGTTAATTTACAAAACACCATTTACAAAAAGAAAGAAAGAAAGAAAGAAAGAAAGAAAGAAAAAAAGAAGTGTTAGCAAATTAAAGTATTATTGTCTTTTAAAAATTTCAATTTTTGTCTTGAATTTAAAAATTCATAGCTCACTCGTTACTCAGAATTTTTAGACAAAACCAATGGTGCTAGATAACCACATAGGTTAGCTACTGAATAAAATTGGAATAGTGTCAATCCAATGTCGGTCAAATTTTATATGTCATTTAAGATAAACTGCACTGGCTAGTGTTGCTATTTTCTAGCTTCTGCCTTGGCTTCAAAAATTCATAACTCGACTGTTACTTGGAATTTTTAGATGATACCAATTGAATTTGATAGTCTCATGGATTAACTACTAAATAAATTTCAAATCATGTGATTTTGACGTCTGTGAAATGTTATATGTCATTTTAAGTGAATTGCACCAGTTTACCTTTCAACTAAGTCGCTGCTGAGTTGTAAAAAATATTTTAATACCTCATATGATGCAAACAAAAGCTAATTTTTTACTATGTCATATTGTAAGGATTTTCCTACCTTACATTAAAATTTGATGAAATTTCAAGATCAATAGTTATGCAAACAAATTTATTTTGTCACTTACACTACGAGATAGAAAAAGAAAACAGATTGTTTAGTTAGTGTTAGCGGGATTCTGGGAAATATTTTAATCCCTCATATGTCACCAACGGAAGCCAAATTTTGGATATGTCATATTATAAGATGTTCCCTAATTTTTCTTGAAATTTTATGAAATCTCGACATTGATAACTATGCAAATGAGTTTATTTTAAAACTTACCCTTCAAAAATATGAAATCAAAATAGATTATTCTCTTTCTTACTTTCTTAAGTAGTTCACACATGGAAAACTATCATACATTTTATTTGTTTGGTAGATATGTACTTACCACTATTCAAGAAATAAAATAGGCATATGCATGGATTTACTCGACTCTTTTCTTCTTTCATAAATGCCTTTGGAATTATATTAATATTATGTTACCATCTAAAAGTAGATTTTAATGGAAAATTCATTGGAAGTATATATATATTAAAGAATTTTTTTAGCTTAAATTCTTAAATTAAATTATTATTTTAAAAAATTTCTTAGTCTAGAGCTAAGGTACAATTGCTTGAGTGACGCTTTCGTACTAGTGGGTTGAAGAGTTATAGTGTGGTATCAGAGCACAAGTTTAGTCGATTCTGTAGACTCGTTATTTTTTTAAAATATATATATATATTATTTTAAGTACAAGTAGGAAATTTAAAGATGAGAAAAATGAAATATTTAAGGAACTCCATGAAATCTCGCATCCATCAGTCGACCTCCTACAACTCAGGTATGTTTAGCTAAGCAAGGTTAAAATATTTTATTATGAAAAATGTTATGAATCAACGGTTATTTTTCCATGTTTCACAACATGTTACATTTTTCTTTATGTACATTTGTATATGCCTCTATAAATGTTATTTGAAAAAGGAAATGTGTTGTTTAAAAGACATGCATTGGGCTAGAACTTAAAGTTGTGGGTCGCAAATGGCAAAAGAAAGAAAAAAGGGTGAAATTCTAAGAGAATGAATCATATTAGTCAATAGGAGATAGATATCCGAGCTCACCTAGAGTTTGTTTTAGACGAATCCTTAGACCTCGACGATCATATACGAAGCATGTACTAGCATTTGCATATATAATAATAATAATAATAATCCTGGTCAAGTTGAGAAGTAATTCTTGACTTTTTTTTAAGTATTATGGTGATGGAAAATGAAATTAATGAGAGATATTGTATCTTATTTCAAGGAAAATGTCTCGAGAAGACCATAAATATTTGATAAGGGACCTCCTACAAGTGGTCAAGACCTTGGCATGCTAAATCAAAATCTAGCTCCACCTACACCACTAGCTCCTATTACTCTCCCGACTCATGCCTCGGTGGTTGAGTTATTTCGAAGGC
>NW_019229383.1:0-3498 GCF_002742605.1 Olea europaea var. sylvestris
CTTGTTCATTTTTGGAGAATTGCTAGTCTAATTCGATTGGAATCGAGCCAATTAAAAGTGGTTTTTGATTTCATGATTACTTCAGGTTCGATCATTTTTGACGAATTGCTAGTCTAATTCGATCGGAATCGACCCAATGAAAAGTGGTTTTGGATTTTATGATAACTTTGGGTTTTATAGCTTTGGGCGAATTGCGCATCTAATTCGATTGGAATCGAGCCAATGAAAAGTTGTTTTAGATTTTATGATAACTTCGGGTTTGTTCGTTTTTGGCGAAATGCTAGTCTAATTGGATTGGAATCTAGCTAATGAAAAGTGGTTTTTGATTTCATGATAACTTCAGGTTTGTTCATTTTTTGGCGAACTACTATTCTAATTCGATTGGATTCGAGCCAATCAAAAGTTGTTTTAATTTCATGATAACTTCGGGTTTCTTCATTTTTGGTGAATTGCTAGTCTAATTCTATTAGAATGGAGCCAATGAAAAGTGGTTTTTGATTTCATGATAATTTTGGGCTTGTTCTTTTTTGACTAATTGCTAGTCTTATTCGATTGGAATCGAGCCAATGAAAAGTGGTTTTTGATTTCATGATAACTTGGGGTTTGATCATTTTCGAAGAATTGCTAATCTATTTCTATTGGAATCGAGCCAATGAAAAGTGGCATTCGATTTAATGATAACTTCGGGTTTGACCACTTTCGAAAATTTCTTGTCTAATTCGATTGGAATCGAACCAATGAAAAATGGTTTTCGATTTCATGATAACTTTAGGTTTGATCATTTTCCAAAAATTGCTATTCCAATTCAATTGGAATCGAGCCAATGAAAAGTGGTTTTTGATTTCATGATAACTTCGGGTTTGTTCGTTTTTGGTGAATCGCTAGTCTAATTCGATTGGAATCGAGCCAATAGAAAGTGAGTTTTGATTTCATGATAACTTCCAGTTTTATCATTTTGGGCAAATTGCGAGTCTAATTCGATTGGAATCGAGCCAATGAAAAGTGGTTTTGCATTTTATGTTAAATTCGGGTTTGTTTGTTTTTGGTGAAATGCTAGTCTAATTCGATTGGAATCGAGCCAGCGAAAATTGGTTTTTGATTTCATGATAACTTCGGGTTTGTTCATTTTTGGCGAATTGCTATTCTAATTTGATTGGAATCGAGCCAATGAAAAATGGTTTTTGATTTCATGATAACTTCGGGTTTGTTCGTTTTTGGCGAATCGCTAGTCTAATTCGATTGGAATCGAGCCAATAGAAAGTGAGTTTTGATTTCATGATAACTTCCAGTTTTATCATTTTGGGCAAATTGCGAGTCTAATTCGATTGGAATCGAGCCAGTGAAAAGTGGTTTTTTTTTTATGTTAAATTCGGGTTTGTTTGTTTTTGGTGAAATGCTAGTCTAATTCGATTGGAATCGAGCCAGCGAAAATTGGTTTTTGATTTCATGATAACTTCGGGTTTGTTCGTTTTTGGCGAATTGCTATTCTAATTTGATTGGAATCGAGCCAATGAAAAATGATTTTTGATTTCATGATAACTTTGAGTTTGATCGTTTCAGCAAATTGCTAGTCTAATTAGATTGGATTCGAGCCAATGAAACGTGGTTTTTAATTTCATGATAACTTCGGGTTTGTTCATTTTTGGTGAATTGCTAGACTAGTTCGATTGGAATCACCCAATGAAAAGTGGGTTTTTATTTCATGATAACTTCAGGTTTGATCATTTTCGACGAATTGCTAGTCTAATTTGATTGAAATTGAGCCAATGAAAAGCGGCTTTCTATTTAATTATAACTTCGGGTTTGATCATTTTCGACGAATTGCTAGTCTAATTCGATTGGAATCGAGCAAATGAAATGTCGCTTTTGATTTCATGATAAGTTCGGGATTGATCATTTTTGGCGAATTCCTAGTCTAATTCGATTGGAATCGAGCAAATGAAATGTGGCTTTTGATTTCATGATAACTTCGGGTTTGTTTGCTTTTTGCAAAATGCTAGTCTAATTCGATTGGAATCGAGCCAATGAAAGTAGTTTTTTATTTCATGATAACTTCGAGCTTGTTCATTTTTGGCGAATTGCTAGTCTAATTCGATTGGAATCGAGCCAATTAAAATTGGTTTTTGATTTCATGACTACTTTGGATTTGATCATTTTCGAAAATTGCTAGTCCAATTCGATCGGAATCGAGCCAATGAAACGTGGTTTTTGATTTCATGATAACTTCGGGTTTGATCATTTTCGGCGAATTGCTATTCTAATTCGATTGGAATTGAGCCAATGAAAAAAGGTTTTTGATTTCATGATAACTTTGGGTTTGATCGTTTTCGGCTAATTGCTAGTCCAATTCGATTGGAATCGAGCCAATGAAAAGTGGTTTTCGATTTCATTATAACTTCGGGTTTGATCGTTTTTGGTGAATTGCTAGTCTTATTCGATTGGAATCGAACCAATGAAAAATGGTTTTCGATTTCATGATAACTTCGGCTTTGATCATTTTCAAAAAATTGCTAGTCCAATTCAATTGGAATCGAACCAATGAAAAGTGGTTTTTGATTTCATGATAACTTCGGGTTTGTTCATTTTTGGCGAATCGCTAGTCTAATTCGATTGAAATCGAGCCAATAGATAGTGGGTTTTGATTTCATGTTAACTTCAGGTTTAATCATTTTGGGCGAATTGAGAGTCTAATTCGATTGGAATCGAGCCAATGAAAAGTGGTTTTGGATTTTATGATATCTTCGGGTTTGTTTGTTTTTGGCGAAATGCTAGTCTAATTCGTTTGGAATCGAGCCAACGAAAAGTGGTTTTTGATTTCATGAAAACTTCGGGTTTGATCATTTTTGGCGAATTGCTATTCTAATTCGATTGGAATCGAGCCAATGAAAAGTGGCTTTCGATTTCATGATAACTTCGAGTTTGATCGTTTTCGACTAATTGCTAGTCCAATTCGATTGGAACCGAAACAATGAAAAGTTATTTTTGATTTCATGATAACTTCGGGTTTGATCGTTTTCAAAAAATTGCTAGTCCAATTCAATTGGAATCGAGCCAATGAAAAGTGGTTTTTGATTTCATGATAACTTCGGGTTTGTTCATTTTTGGCGAATCGCTAGTTTAATTTGATTGGGATCGAGCCAATGGAAAGTGAGTTTTGATTTCATGATAACTTCAGGTTTTATTGTTTTGGATGAATTGCGAGTCTAATTCAATTGGAATCGAGACAATGATAAGTAGTTTTGGATTTTATGATAAATTCGGGTTTGTTTGTTTTTGGCAAAATGCGAGTCTATTTCAATTGGAATCGAGCCAACGAAGAGTGGTTTTTGATTTCATGGTAACTTCGGGTTTGTTCATTTTTGGCGAATTGCTATTCTAATTCGATTGGAATCAAGCCAATGAAAAATGGTTTTTAATTTCATGATAACTTCGGGTTTGATCGTTTTCGGCTAATTGCTAGTCTAATTTGATTGGAATCGAGCCAATTAAAAGTGGTTT
>NW_019229384.1:0-3497 GCF_002742605.1 Olea europaea var. sylvestris
ATCGCCTCGAAGTCCTACCCGGAGCCAAACCAGTAAAGCAGAAGAAGAGGAACCTTGGACCCGAAAGGCAAGAAATAGCAAGGGCGGAAGTGGAAAAGCTACTGCAAGCAGGTTTCATCCAAGAGGTACGGTACCCTAAATGGTTAGCTAACATTGTGCTAGTAAAAAAGTCAAATGGGAAGTAGCGCAAGTGCGTAGATTATACCGGATTGAATAAGGCATGCCCTAAGGACTCATACCCACTCCCACGGATAGACCATCTCGTCGACGCCACATTGGGTGACGAGAGGCTCAGCTTCCTAGATGCTTTCTCGGGGTATCATCAAATCTCTATGGCTGAGTGCGACCAGGAGAAGACGTCGTTCATCACAGATTCTGGAACCTACTGTTACACTGCCATGCCTTTCAACCTGAAGAATGCAGGGGCAACTTACCAGAGGATGGTGAATAGGGTCTTCCAGGAGTTGATTGGAAATGTCATAGAAGCCTACGTTGACGATATGGTGGTAAAAAGTATTAAGGTTGTTGACCACGTGGCCTGTCTGCAGAGAGTGTTCGACATAGCCTACACGGCTAGGTGGAGAGCCTTAACAAGCCAAAAATCGGCTAAGGCCCTTAACCGCTAGACCCCTCTTTTGACGGTCAACATAGCCTACGCGGCTAGGCGAAGAGCCTTAACAAGCTAAAAATTGGCTTAGGCCCTTAACCGCTAGACCCCTCTCCCGACGGTCGA
Source organism: Olea europaea var. sylvestris (assembly GCF_002742605.1). NCBI lineage: Eukaryota > Viridiplantae > Streptophyta > Magnoliopsida > Lamiales > Oleaceae > Olea > Olea europaea. The sequence continues at coordinate 734 of NW_019229384.1, forward strand.
CATAGCCTACGCGGCTAGGTGGAGAGCCTTAACAAGCTAAAAATTGGCTAAGGCCCTTAACCGCTAGACCCCTCTCCCGACGATCGACATAGCCAACGCAACTAAGCATGGGATAACACAAGGCTAAAATTGGCTAGGGCCATCGACCACTAAACTCTAACAGCCACTCCCCCACACCATCAAACAGTGAAAAGAAAATGAAGAAGGACGACATAAGAGATGGCAAGTTAAGGAACAATGCACTCAACACTAATAATAGCGAACGAAAAATGTGTTTATACATATCAGAAACTCTTGTCCACTCCCCGGACAAGTAGGAGATAATGAGACTAAACAAAAGTAAACACGAAAAAAGAAAAGCTAGCAAAGAAAACAACAACTAAGAAATGCTTCAGCTCGAAGGGAAGACATCCCCACTACCACCTCGTGATGAACGTCCAAGTGACCTGGATGACTGTGCTCCACTCTCCTTCCCCTTGCGCTGCGCAAGAAACCTATCTAGACCAGAGGGGTCTATAGAAGGATGCTCGGCCATAATCCACTCTTTGGAAAGTTTGATAGACGCTGCCATTGCCTTCCCCCCTTATGAATACAAGGCCTTAGCATAATCAGACGTCTTATACTGCTCCATAGATACCTCGAGATCTCTGGCATACTCAGCTGAGGCCTTATACTTCTCGATCGCCTCTTCCGGAGCGCGAGCCAAAATAAAACGCAAGTTGTCGTTATCCGTCTCCTACTCGTGAGCTCGAGCATCCGACGTCTCCAGAGATTTCCTCAAGGAGGATATCTTTTTCTTGTAGTGATGAGCCTCATTTTTCTTTTCTTCAGTAGAGTCTTCAACTCCGAGACTAGGCGACGATTCGATACAGCGAGTCCTATCTGGAGGGCTACCACCTAAGAAATGAGAGGGTAGAATAAAAGTCAAGCGTTAAAACTAAGCTTAAAAGGAAAGACCCAACATAAAAGAAAATGTGAAATTGGAAACGCACCCTCTGGAGATAAACAACCGCAGCCCTTTCAATGTCGTCTGCACCACGTCCTGCAATTGCTCTAGAACGAGCAGGCGTCACCAAAACTTGAGCACCCCCATCTGATGATAGCTCTGGGTAGGAGGAAACTCGAAGTTGGGAAGTGAATCCTCACATTCACACAGTGCACGGCTGGAAGCACCCGGCTTAGGAGCTGGAGTCACCTCACGAGGCTCGTCTGAAGGCTGGGAGTTCTCATTGATCGCTCGAGACTTCCCCCCTTAGTCGGCCACCCTCCTTTTCTTTGAAAGGATAGGTCATGGATCTGCCTCATCTCCCTGCCTCTGGTCGGACATGGAATCCATGATCCCTTCAAGATCAAGCTGTGCCCCTACACATGTAAGTTAGAATCGGTTAAGATCGCAAAGTAGAAGAGCAAGAGGATAAAAAAGTAATAATAATAAATAAAATAAAATTTCAAACCAACCCAGATAATGAAAATTGCTACCCCTCACCGAAAAACATCGACTAGGGTTAGGGGGCTAATGATATAGGTTGGTAGAGGAAGCCACCCTCGACGACAAACAAGATGGATCACTGCACTTCGATGCAAGGCCATCGACCCTTAAGGGGTGCTCTACCACTATCCCCAAGTGGTGCTCGACCACCATGCACGGTCATCGACCCCTAGGGGCGCTCTACCACTACGCGAGGCCGTCGACCACCCCAGGGGCGCTTTACCACTACCCCCAGGGGGTGCTCTACCACTACGCGAGGCCGTCGACCCCCCTAGGGGCGCTCTACCACAACCCCTAGGGGGTGCTCTACCACTACGCAAGGTCGTCGATCCCCCAGGGGCGCTTTACCACTATCCCCACAGGGTGCTCTTTCACTATGTGAGGCCGTCGACCCCCCCAAGGGCGCTCTACCACAACCCCCAGGGGGTGCTTTACCACTACGCGAGGCCGTCGACCCCCCTAGGGGCGCTCTACCACTACTCCCAGGGGGTGCTCTACCACTACACGAGGTCGTCGACCCCTCCAGGGGCGTTCTACCACAACCCCCAGGGGACGTTCTACCACTACGCGAGGCCATCGACCCCTCAGGGGTGCTCTACCACAACCCCCAAGGGGTGCTCTACCACTACCCCTAGAGGTCGCTCTACCTCTACGTGAAGTCTTCAACGGGCATGAAATTGCCTATCCAAACACTTAGCCATAAAACCTCTAGTGAATTGACTAGTTTCCATGGCGGTTAATACGGGAACAACCTCCAAGCGGGAAGTTAAAGACCCCCCACTTAGAACGTGGGGGTAGTGGGAATGCCAACGTGGGACACATGGCACCACAACTGCCCAGCGGTTATCCAACTCCCAATATCTATTAATACCCTGAATGTGACACAGGTAAAGGACTCTCTCTCTCTCTCTAGCCATCTGAATTCCAATCACATTTTTTCCAAGTCTAAAAACTAATTCTCACGCTGGAGATAAAACGAGGGAGGAAGCCTCGCCTTCATTTTTCAGGTCACACACACTTGACGGAGTAGTCGGAACGCCTAACGTCACCAGGCAGATAGAAGGGTATTGTTCCACAACCATTTCATGCATAAAGTTGTGTGTAAAGGCAGCCCAAGCAACTTTAGTGCCTTGGATGAAAAAAATTTGAGGCCCAAGCAACTTTAGTGCCTTGGATGAAAAAAATTTGAGGAACCTTTTCAAAACTATGATAATTCATTTTGAAAATATTAATATCATAAATTGGTTAATACTATAATTGGATAAAAGAAATGAA
>NW_019229385.1:0-3497 GCF_002742605.1 Olea europaea var. sylvestris
GGAAACAAAAATCGCGCCGGAGGCAATTTCGTCATTTTTCTCGACCGTGTCGAAATGGGCTAAAATTTGACAGGTTGATCGGAAGCAAAAATTGCGTCGGGGGCAACTTCGTCATTTTTCGCGACTGTGTCGGAATGGGCTCAAATTTGACAGGTTTATCAGGAACAAAAATCGAGCAAGGAGAATTTCGTCATTTTTCGCAGCTGTGTCGGACTTGGCTAAAATTTGACAGGATGATCGGAAACAAAAATCGCGTCGAAGACAATTACGTCATTTTTCGCGACTGTGTCGGAACGGGCTAAAATTTGACAGGTTGATCGGAAACAAAAATCGCGTCGAAGACAATTACGTCATTTTTCGCGACTGTGTCGGAACGGGCTAAAATTTGACAGGTTGATCGGAAACAAAAATCACGCCGGGGGTAATTTCTTCATTTTTCTCGACTGTGTCGAAATGGGCTAAAATTTGACTGGTTGTTCGGAAACAAAAATCGTGTCGAAGACAATTTCATCATTTTTTGCGACTGTGTCGGAATTGGCTAAAATTTGACAGGTTGATCGGAAACAAAAATCGCTTCGAAGACAATTACGTCATTTTTCGCGACTGTGTCGAACGGGCTAAAATTTTACAGGTTGATCGGAAACAAAAAACCGCGCTTGGGCAACTTCGTCATTTTTCGCGACTGTGTCGGAATGTGCTAAAATTTGACGGGTTGATCGGAAACAAAAATCGCGCCGGGGGCAATTTCGTCATTTTTCTCGACCGTGTCGAAATGGGCTAAAATTTGACTGGTTGATCGGATACAAAAATCGCGCCGGGGGCAATTTCGTCATTTTTCGCGACTGTGTCGGAATTGGCTAAAATTTGACAGGTTGATCGGAAACAAAAATCGCGTCGAAGACAATTACGTCATTTTTCGCGACTGTGTCGGAACGGGCTAAAATTTAACAGGTTCATCGGAAACAAAAAACCGCGCTTGTGGCAACTTCGTCAATTTTCGCGACTGTGTAGGAATGGGCTAAAATTTGACGGGTTGATCGGAAATAAAAATCGCGCCGGGGGGCAATTTCATCATTTTTCGCGACTGTGTCGGAATTGGCTAAAACTTGACAAGTTGATCGAAAACAAAAATCGCGCCGGGGGCAGTTTCGTCATTTTTCGCGACGGTGTCGGAATGGCCTAAAATTTGAGAGGTTGATCCGGAACAAAAACTGCGCCGGGGGCAATTTCGTCAATTTTCGCAACTGTGTCGAAATGGGCTAAAATTTGACGGGTTGATCGGAAACAAAAACCGCGCCGTGGGCAATTTCGTCATTTTTCACGACTGGGTCGAAATGGGTTAAAATTTGACAGGTTGATCGGAAACAAAAATCGCGTCGGGGACAATTTCGTCATTTTTCGCGACAGTGTCGGAACGGGCTAAAATTTAACAGGTTCATCGGAAACAAAAAACCGCGCTTGGGGCAACTTCGTCATTTTTCGCGACTGTGTCGGAATGGGCTTAAATTTGGCAGGTTGATCGGAAATAAAAATCGCGCCGGGGGCAATTTCGTCATTTTTCGCGACTGTGTAGGAATGGGCTAAAATTTGACGGGTTGATCGGAAACAAAAATCGCGCCGGGGGCAATTTCATCATTTTTCGCGACTGTGTCGGAATTGGCTAAAACTTGACAAGTTGATCGAAAACAAAAATCGCGCCGGGGGCAGTTTCGTCATTTTTCGCGACGGTGTCGGAATGGCCTAAAATTTGAGAGGTTGATCCGGAACAAAAACTGCGCCGGGGGCAATTTCGTCAATTTTCGCAACTGTGTCGAAATGGGCTAAAATTTGACAGGTTGATCGGAAACAAAAACCGCGCCGTGGGCAATTTCGCCATTTTTTACGACTGTGTCGTAATGGGCTAAAATTTGACAGGTTGATCGGAAACAAAAATCGCGTCGGGGACAATTTCGTCATTTTTCGAGACTGTGTCGGAGTGGGCTAAAATTGGACAGGTCGATAGGAAACAAAAATCGCGCCGGGGGCAATTTCGTCATTTTTCTCGACTGTGTCGAAATGGGCTAAAATTTGACTGGTTGATCGGAATTAAAAACCGCGGCTGGGGCAATTTCGTCATTTTTCGCGACTGTGTCGGAATTGGCTAAAATTTGACAGGTTGATCGGAAACAAAAATCACGTCGAAGATAATTACGTCATTTTTCGCGACTGTGTCGAACGGGCTAAATTTTGACAGGTTGATCGGAAACAAAAAGCCGCATTTGGGCAACTTCGTCATTTTTTTGCGACTGTGTCGGAATGGGCTAAAATTTGACGGGTTGATCGGAAACAAAAATCGGGCCGGGGGCAATTTCGTCATTTTTCGCGGCTGTGTCGGAATGGGCTAAAATTTGACAGGTTGATCGGAAGCAAAAATCACGCCGGGGGCAATTTCGTCATTTTTCTCGACTGTGTCGAAATGGGCTAAAATTTGACTGGTTGTTCGGAAACAAAAATCGTGTCGAAGACAATTTCGTCATTTTTCGCGATTGGGTCGGAATTGGCTAAAATTTGACAGGTTGATCGGAAACAAAAATCACTTCGAAGACAATTACGTCATTTTTCGCGACTGTGTCGAACGGGCTAAAATTTGACAGGATGATCGGAAACAAAAAACCGCGCTTGGGTAACTTCGTCATTTTTCGCGACTGTGTCGGAATGGGCTAAAATTTGACGGGTTGATCGGAAACAAAAACTGTGCCAGGGGCAATTTCGTCATTTTTCGCGATGGTGTCGAAACGGGCTAAAAATTCGACAGGGTGATCGGAAACAAAAATCGCGTCGAAGACAATTTCGTCATTTTTCGCGATGGTGTCGAAACGGGCTAAAAATTCGACAGGGTGATCGGAAACAAAAATCGCGTCGAAGACAATTTCGTCATTTTTCGCGATGGTGTCGAAACGGGCTAAAAATTCGACAGGGTGATCGGAAACAAAAATCGCGTCGGGGGCATTTTGTCATTTTTCGCGACTGTGTCGAACGGGCTAAAATTTGACAGGTTGATCGGAAACAAAAATCGCGTCGAAGACAATTACGTCATTTTTCGCGACTGTGTCGGAACGGGCTAAAATTTAACAAGTTCATCGGAAGCAAAAAACCGCGCTTGGGGCAACTTCGTCATTTTTCGCGACTGTGTAGGAATGGGTTAAAATTTGACGGGTTGATCGGAAACAAAAATCGCGACGGGGGCAATTTCATCATTTTTCGCGACTGTGTCGGAATTGGCTAAAACTTGACAAGTTGATCGAAAACAAAAATCGCGCCGGGGGCAATTTCGTCATTTTTCGCGACGGTGTCGGAATGGGCTAAAATTTGAGAGGTTGATCCGGAACAAAAACTGCGTCGTGAGCAATTTCGTCAATTTTCGCAACTGTGTTGAAATGGGCTAAAATTTGACAGGTTGATCGGAAACAAAAACCGCGCCGTGGGCAATTTCGTCATTTTTCACGACTGTGTCGGAA
>NW_019229386.1:0-3497 GCF_002742605.1 Olea europaea var. sylvestris
CCCCGGCGCGATTTTTGTTTCCGATCAACCAGTCAAATTTTAGCCCATTCCGACACAGTCGAGAAAAATGACAAAATTGCCCCTAGCGCGATTTTTATTTCCGATCAACCCGCCAAATTTCAGCCCATTCCGACATAGTTGAGAAAAATGACGAAACTGCCCCCGGCTCGATTTTTGTTTCTGATCAACCAGTCAAATTTTAGCCGATTCCGACACCGTCGTGAAAAATGATGAAATTGCCCCCGGCGCGATTTTTGTTTCCGATCAACCTGTCAAATTTTAGACCATTCTGACACAGTCGCGAAACACGACGAAATTGCCCCCGGTACGATTTTTTGTTTCCGATCAACCGGTCAAATTTTAGCCCATTCCGACACAGTCGCGAAAGATGACGAAATTCCCCCTGCTGCGATTTTTTTTCCGATCAACCAGTCAAATTTTAGCCCATTCCGACACCTTCGCGAAACATGTCGAATTTTCCACCGGCGCGATTTTTGTTTCCGATCAACCTGTCAAATTTTAGCCCATTCCGACACAGTCGAGAAAAATGACAAAATTGCCCCCGGCACGATTTTTATTTCCGATCAACCTGCCAAATTTCAGCCCATTCCGACACAGTCAAGAAAAATGACGAAACTGCCCCCGACGCGATTTTTGTTTCCGATTAACCAGTCAAATTTTAGCCGATTCCGACACCGTCGCGAAAAATGACGAAATTGCCCCCGACGCGATTTTTGTTTCCGATCAACGTGTCAAATTTAAGCCAATTACGACAGTCGCGAAACATGACAAAATTGCCCCCGGTGCCATTTTTTGTTTCTGATCAACCGGTCAAATTTTAGCCCATTCCGACACAGTCGCGAAAGATGACGAAATTCCCCCTGCTGCGATTTTTTTTCCGATCAACCAGTCAAATTTTAGCCCATTCCGACACCTTCGCGAAACATGTCGAATTTTCCACCGGCGCGATTTTTGTTTCCGATCAACCTGTCAAATTTTAGCCCATTCCGACACAGTCGAGAAAAATGACAAAATTGCCCCCGGCACGATTTTTATTTCCGATCAACCTGCCAAATTTCAGCCCATTCCGACACAGTCGAGAAAAAAGACGAAACTGCCCCCGACGCGATTTTTGTTTCCGATTAACCAGTCAAATTTTAGCCGATTCCGACACCGTCGCGAAAAATGACGAAATTGCCCCCCGGCGCTATTTTTGTTTCCGATCAACGTGTCAAATTTAAGCCAATTACGACAGTCGCGAAACATGACAAAATTGCCCCCGGTGCGATTTTTTGTTTACGATCAACCTGTCAAATTTGAGCCCATTCCGACACAGTAGCAAAAAATGACGATATTAACTCCGGAGCGATTTTTGTTTCCAATCAACCAGTCAAATTTTTGCCCATTCCGACACAGTCACGAAAAATTACGAAATTGCCCCTGGTGGGGTTTTTGTTTCCGATCAACCAGTAAAATTTTAGCCCATTCTAACACAGTCTAGAAAAATGACTAAATTGCCCCCGGCACGATTTTTATTTCCGATCAACCTGTCAAATTTCAGCCCATTCCAACACAGTCGAGAAAACTGACGAAATTACCCCCGACGCGGTTTTTTCTGATCAACCGGTCAAATTTTAACCCATTCTGACACCGTCGCAAAAAATGTCAAAATTGCCCCCGGCGAGATTTTTGTTTTCGATCAACCTGTCAAATTTTAGCTAATTTCGACACAGTTGCGAAAAATGGCGAAATTCACCCGGCGTAGTTTTTGTTTCCGATTAACCAGTCAAATTTTAGCCCATTCCGACACAGTCGAGAAAAATGACAAAATTACCCCCGGCGAGATTTTTATTTCCGATCAACCTGCCAAATTTCAGCCCATTCCGACACAGTAGAGAAAAATGATGAAATTGCCCCCGGCGCGGTTTTTGTTTCCGATCAACTAGTCAAATTTTAGCCGATTCCGAGACAGTCACGAAAAATTACGAAATTTCCCTCGGCGCGATTTTTGTTTCCGATCAACCTGTCAAATTTTAGCCAATTTCGACACAGCTGCGAAAAATGACGAAATTACCCTCGGCGAGATTTATATTCCCAATCAACTTGTCAAATTCGAGCCCATTTCGACACAGACGCAAAAAATGAAGAAATTGCCGCCGGCGTGGTTTTTGTTTCCGATCAACTAGTCAAATTTTAGCTTATTCCGACACAGTCGCGAAAAATGACGAAATAGCCCCCGGTGCGATTTTTTGTTTTCCGATCAACCTGTCAAGTTTTTGCCCATTCCGACACAGTCGCGAAAAATGACGAAATTGCCCCTGGCGCGGTTTTTGTTTCCGATCAACCAGTCAAATTTTAGTCGATTCCGACACCGTCGCGAAAAATGACAAAATTGCCCCCGGCGCGATTTTTGTTTCCGATCAACCTATCAGATTTTAGCCCATTCCAACACAGTCGCGAAAAATGACGAAATTGCCCCCGTCGCGAAAACTGACGAAATTGCCACCGGCACGATTTTTGTTTTCGATCAATCTGTCAAATTTAGCAAATTCCGATACAGTTGCGAAAAATGACGAAATTACCCACGGCGCGGTTTTCGTTCCCGATCAACCTGTCAAATTTGAGCCCGTTCCGACACAGTCGCAAAAAATGACGATATTGCCCGCGGTGCGATTTTTGCTTCCGATCAACCTATCAAAATTTATCCGACACAGTCGCGAAAAATGACGAAATCGCCCCTGGCGCGGTTTTTGTTTCCGACCAACCTGTCAAATTTTTACCCATTCCGACACAGTCGAGAAAAATGACGAAATTACCCCTGGCGCGATTTTTATTTCCGATCAACCAGCCAAATTTCAGCCCATTCCGACGCAGTCGAGAAAAATGACGAAATTGACCCCGTGCGGTTTTTGTTTCCGATCAACCAGTCAAAATTTAGCTGATTCCGACACAGTCGCGAAAAATGACGAAATTGCCCCCGTCGCGAAAACTGACGAAATTGCCACCGACGCGCTTTTTTTCTGATCAACCAGTCAAATTTTTGCCCATTCCGACACCGTCGCGAAAAATGTCGAAATTGCCCCCGGCACGATTTTTGTTTTCGATCAATCTGTCAAATTTAGCAAATTCCGATACAGTTGCGAAAAATGACGAAATTACCCACGGCGCGGTTTTCGTTCCCGATCAACCTGTCAAATTTGAGCCCGTTCCGACACAGTCGCGAAAAATGACGATATTGTCCGCGGTGCGATTTTTGCTTCCGATCAACCTATCAAAATTTATCCGACACTGTCGCGAAAAATGACGAAATCGCCCCTGGCGCGGTTTTTGTTTCCGACCAACCTGTCAAATTTTTACCCATTCCGACACAGTCGAGAAAAATGACGAAATTACCCCTGGCGCGATTTTTATTTCCGATCAACCAGTCAAATTTTAGCCCATTCCAACACCGTCGCGAAAAATGACGAAATTGCCCCCGGCGCGGTTTTTTGTTTCCG
>NW_019229387.1:0-1348 GCF_002742605.1 Olea europaea var. sylvestris
TTTGCCGTATTTGCATTTGATTAAGAAATTATCAAAATACGTATTTAGTTGTATATACTAGAAAGATAACTATTATTACCAATTCATTTCTTACAAGCTAATATGAGTAAAATTGAATTTGAATCTAAATTGATGATTTTATTTATATAATACACTAAGCCCCTGTTTGGTAGAGATTAAAATTAGAATTTTCGTAAATTTTGATAAAAATTAACGAAATGTGTGATTGAAAAATTGTATGTCTTATAAAATTTGTGATTAAAAGTAATTATTGAATTTGAATTTGATAAAAATCTAAATTTTAATTTCTATCAATCACGGGCAAAAGTAACAAGTGATTCAAGGTTATTGAAACCAATCATACTTGGTGCACACTAACCATGGTTTACACGTTGCCATTTGACAGTTAAAAAAAATGAAAAATAAAATTCATCCAATCATTTTTTTTATAATAAAATGAATGTCAAAAATAATATCAATCTTGAAATGTACTCATAGCAATTTTCTAAGGAATATGCTACTTGTATATAATGTAGTGTCCATAATAATGTTCACCCTCCTATATAAAGGGGATCAACTTCTGATAAATTATATTTTATTCGAAGTGGACCCCCTTCATACAAGAGTAATGAATATCGTTATAAACACTCTAATATACGTGTTGCATCGCTCATTTCCTATTGCGATAGGGAGTGGTTAAGACTTCAGATCTAATCATTTGGGTCAAATGTAGAATGTTTGAAGAAGATTAACGTGCTACTTGCTAGTCCCCATGAATTAATAATTTTACATTCACATTCTGCATTGGAATTTCTGTTTTATTATCTGACAATGAGCTGCAAAACAAGTTTAACGTCTTTAACTGTGAAATCATGTATATCATATTTTATATTATTTTTATATTGTGTCACGTGACACCAGACTATTGAATAGTTTAAATAAGTAGACCATTTTTTTTTCCAAATCAAATCTTGTCAATTCAGGTGATGTAAAATGTACGCTTTTGGTTTTAACATATTTGTTGATAGAAGAAAATGTGTAAAAAATGATTGGGCGGCACTGTTGAATATTATTTAAACAGTCCATTAAACTTTTGTCACATGAATATTCTATCATTTAAGATGTCATTCAAGATGTTATTGTACTTTGATTGATTCCTTGGAATCCATCATCAATATGACTTCTTCTAAAAGTAATTTTGGAGTGTAAATCCCTTTTAGAAATTAGTCTAGGACAAAAATTAAGATAACTTTCGCATAAAGATTTTCTACAGAAAATAAAAATCATGTCAAAAAGGTCTAGTTTATAACTTTTTATCAATATTGAGGGGAGCAAATTGACTCTGCCT
>NW_019229387.1:9664-10623 GCF_002742605.1 Olea europaea var. sylvestris
AAGGTGGAAGACTGCAAAAGATGTTGCAAAGAAGCGAGCTAAAGGCTTGCAAAATCAGTTGTCACGCACATTTTCACGTAAAACTGGTGTACTAATGACTCATCGCTTCCACCTAAGTTTCCAAGCAATTCAAGTAAACCGAACATCTGCTGCTCCAAAAGATAAGAAATCAGGCACCTCAAAATTTTTTTACAATCAATTGAAAATAATTCAGACAGTCACTAGGGTTTTAATCTGCAGATTGGGGACACGAATATCAAGAAGCAAATGCCAAAGGAAAAACAGTTGCATACTAAGAGCTAAATATTTAAGTATGCATATGGATCAAAAAAAAAAAAAAAAAGCTTGACCTTCTCGGGAATAATCTCAATGGCCACAGATACAGATAACAGGATTAGGCCTACAATTAAGGTTGATTTCGAGGATCTTACCATAACTTTGAAAAAGAAACACAAACATCTGATGAGGAGTGTGACTGGAAAATTTTTGCCAGGTAGAATATCTGCGGTCATGGGTCCATCAGGGGCAGGAAAAACAACATTTCTTTCTGCTGTGGCATCAAAGAGCACTGGATGCACCATGTCGGGTTCAATTCTTGTTAATGGAAAGCCTGATTCCATTCATTGTTACAAGAAGATCACAGGTTTTGTCCCACAAGATGATATTGTTCATGGAAACTTAACCTCCACTTCAGTGCTCGGTGCAGGAATATTAGCTGTAGATCATATTGTATGCCTGTTTCAATTGTCTTCAGAATGAAATATTTGGGTGACTTAAATTTCGAGTAGATAATAAGGTTTCGTTTCATTCTGAAGATTTGGTATCGTGTAACATAAACTCAACTTTTTTATTATTAGCTCTCAAGTTCTTGTTGAAATTGTTGGAGGAATTTTGTGAATAGTGCCGCCAAAATAAGTATAATGATGGTTTGTAAATTCGTGCCGAAAATTGGACAGAGT
>NW_019229387.1:19740-23687 GCF_002742605.1 Olea europaea var. sylvestris
ATTTGATATGTGGGATGGTTTCAGCATTATTCAAATCCGCAATAACCTTATCCTAAGTAAAATAATGCTGGTTGTTACTGAAATAGGGTTGAGCATTAAAGCTCTTAATGAAGTTCAGTACTAAAACACAAGTACTTCTAAAAGTAATAAAGGTACTAGAAGAACTTTACCTAAACAAATTTCGAGGTGATGCCGGTTCAATTGAGAGTTAGAGTTTCTCTCTTAAAAGTTTATCGAATAGGATGAGTGTAAGGCCATAACAACGCTAAGCGAGTTATGAGGAACTTGAGAACACGTGGTACTTGTGTGTGTTTGAATCGGTATTGTCATATGGAATAATTGGTTCAAAGCTACGGCTACCTTTGATTCTGACTTTACTTTATTTGGATTACACTATGGCTAAATTCAAATTGAAGGATATCTAGTCCTTATCCATGAGTATCGTATGATTTGAGTACGGAAAATTTTCTCGAATTTTGAACAAGTGGGGATTGTTGAAATATTGTTCAACATTCAAGAAAATGAAATGGTATGAATAGATATGAAGAAAAAATGAAAAACGGTATTAGAGGCAAAACCTTATTTAATGCAGCCGCATAGATTAATACTATGCAGTCACATGGCCTATTGCAGAAAATTCTGGGGCCTCTTTAGGTTGTTCTATGCTGTCACATAGATTTATACTATGCAGTCGCATAGTTATATAAAATTGACAGTTGGAGGTCGATTTCCTACCGTTGCAACTCCGAATTGTGGTGGCTTTTCAACCTATTTTGGCACCAACTCGTGCACATTGGCGGTGGCCTATATGTAGGTGATGCATCTCAAGCCAAAAACGAGTGAAAAATATTTGTGATCCATATTCATTCCAATATCAAATATCAAATTCGTGATTCACATTCATATTCTTTTTTTCCTTGTGTTCTTAAAGTTTGGGAGGATCGTACTTGTACTTTAGTGCTAGATTCTTTACAAGACTTGATATAATCCTACGAACTGTTTGTCAAAATCTTTAAGCATCTCAATCAATCCGGAGAAGAGGCAAATATAGTTTGAGGACAGTGATTACGCGTTCGAGCCTTCAATCTTGTTTTTATCAAGTTTCTGGTGTTGATTATTTTTTTTGTTGCATTATTGTGATATTATTCGTGTCTCTACTCCATTTCTCCTCCATATTTTCCAACAGCTTTTTACTCTCTTAATTTTCAATAAGAATTGGGTTAGCTGATATTTTACATTATAAATGAAATATGAATCTCCTCATTCATTAAGTGTACATGTTATTGATCATGTTCTTATTTCGATGATGCTGCAAGAAATTACATGAAATGAATTTTGGGAAAAATTTTGCTCTCGGTCTTGGTATCACAGGGTAGGTTGTTCATTCTTGCTATATTTGTATAAAGAAATGTATTATTATTATTTTTCTTAGCCTTGCAGCATCACTCTGCTTCAAATTCTTTTTTCGATTTTCCTTCTTCATTTTTATTTTTTAATTTAGTATCTTCTTCATTTAACTATTTATCTAGTGATTATCTGTGGGAAAATCTACCCAGTAAGGAAACAATAAAACGGGAATCATTGTATTTATGGTATACAGTTTCATAATTTAGGAGACTTGACAATCCCTTAATTAAAGGAATATCAACAGTCTCTTGATTAAAGGGATTTAAGTTAGGATAGTTTCCTATTTTATTTATTCTCTGTAAGTGTATAAATTCAAAGTTGTATAGCTTTATTTAAATTATTACGAATAAGAATAATTTTTCAATTCTTAAAACGGTATCAGAGCTTAAGCTTTCTGAGAATTACTCATTGTTTTTCCACTTGTTGGCCATCATTGTCCAGTGTTTTGTTTACCCTTAATTTTTGTTTGTTCTTTACATTCTCTAAATTATTTTGAAAATCCTGAGTTCTTTGTTCTTCCTTCCTTTGGCCACTCTTATTCTTGATTTAAAAACACAACTCTTTATTGATCATCCCAACAGTCGTTGCAAAAATCATATACACCACCAACTCCTCTGAGATGCAGAATGTGGAAACAAAATCTTCTTCATCTTCAAGAGAGTTACATAACCTGCAGGCAGCATGTAAATTGAATGGAAAGAATTACCTAACATGGTAACAGCTGGTTGGAACATTATTGAAAGGGAAAGGCATGTTGAGTCTCTTGGTACAGGACTTGCAGCAGAAAATCCTAGATTTGATGCTTGGGATAAGGCGGACTCTGTGGTGATGACATGGCCGTGGAACTTAATTCTACCAGAGATCGAGGATACATGTATGTGATTGCAAAAGAGCTATGGGATGTCATTAGACAAACCTATTCCAAGGTTCATGATGCTGCTCAAATTGATGAAATCAAGATCAAAATTTCATCTATCAAAAAGGAAAAACATACTATCACCGAATATGCCAATCTCATGCAAAATCTGTGGCAAGAAATGGACCATTATCAATGCATTAAACAAAAATGCAGCAACGATGCAGCCATGGCAAAAAGACTGGTAGAAAAAGACACGATTTATGATTTCCTTGCAAGTCTAAATATGGTGTTTGTTTCGGTCAGAGTCCAAATTTTTGGAAAGGATGGTTTACCCTCATTAATTGAGACTATTGCAATAATCCAGCAAAAAGATAGAGAAGAGGAATGGTGGGACCACAGGCTGTCGAAGCATCAACTATGGTCTCATAAGTAACTGGTTTGAAAATCCCAGTCCTAACCAACCATGAGTGTGAATGAGGAATTGAACACGTCTAAAACCACAAACAAAGATGAATTATGGTGTACGTACTGTAAAAGGCCTCGTCACATGATATAGCACTATTGGAAGCTTTATGGAAAGCTGAAATTGTCAAACAAAAATTGGACCATGATGGATGGACAACAAAGAGGATAGGCTCATATGAATTACTCACAACCTGGGGAGGGGGACATGTGACAAGAGCAAAGTGACTTTAGTCAAAGTGAGATACAAAAATTGAGGAATTTATTGGGGTCCTCGGAGAAGTCTACTACTTTGGGTACTTATTCTTTAGCACTCTCAGGTAAGTATTCTCTCTCGTGTCCTTAGTGTCGCAAGCATAACCTCTTTTCCAGATTCCTGGTCATTAATTCAGGGGCGACGGATCATATGACCCATTTATCACACAAATTCACATCTTATAGTCCATGTCCTAGCAATAAGAAAATAGCCACAACCAATGGCACATTAATCACAGTTGCTGCCGAGGAAGTGTTCTAATAAACTAGAATTTGAAACTTGATAATGTTCTTCATGTTCCAAAACTCTCCACTGATCTCTTGTCCATATATAGGCTCACAAAAGATTTAAATTGTAATGTAACTTTCTTTCCCTCAAATTGTGTTTTTCAGGACTGGGGAATGGGGAAGATGATTGGACTTGTTAGGGAGAAATATGGACTTTACTATCTTGAAGAATCAAGTGGGCAAAATGAAACTAAGAATAGCTTATCTTTATTATTGCGTTCTTAATTTTTACCTTCAAATAAAGACAAAATTTGGCTTTATCATCTTCGTCTAGGACATCCTTCATCTAGGATCCTTAAATTTATGTTCCCATTGTTATCTAAAGGAATTGATGAGAAACTTCTTCATTGTAATATTTGTGAACTTGCAAAGCACAAAAGTGCTTCCTTTCCTATCCTATAAGCAATAAAATAACATCAATTTCTTTTTCACTCATCCAAAGTGATATATGGGGACCTTCTAATATTCCCATTATATTTGGTCTTGTGGGTTTGTTTCATTTATTGATGCCTGTACTCGTGTGTCATGGATTTTTCTACTAAAGAATAAGTTTGATGTAAGTCTAGTGTTTCCCACATTTCATATTATGGTAAAAATCAATTTGGGTTGGGATAAAAAAAATTCGGATCAGACAATGTTAAAGATTTCTTCAATCAAGTTCTATCACTTTTTTTTT
>NW_019229387.1:39415-45648 GCF_002742605.1 Olea europaea var. sylvestris
CCAAACTCAGATTCCATTATAATTTGTTAACACCCCTTTCAATTCCGTTCAATTAATGTAGTACGGTACCTACTCTTCCACACTGTGTGAAACTTGTCGTTCTTATTCCTCACTTTCCCTCAACTCTTTGGTCGATTCCCCTCTCTCTCTCTAACATTGCTGAGGAAATTGAAGTTTTGAGGTCAGCATTTATGTATTCTTATGTTTCTCATGTTATCATCTATTTCTGGACATTACATTTATTTTTTGCTTGTAATGTCGCTAGATGAGTTATTTTTATGGTTAATTGTTTATCGCTTGTTTATTGTCCTTTTCTGTTTTCATTTTGGGACTTGGGTAGTTTAAGAATGGTAAGCTATTTGATGTCATGTTTCTACGTTAATCGGGTTTTTGAGATAATCAATGTGAGATCAGAGACCTTTACAAATTACGCATTGACTGGGGATTATTATTTTAGAAAAGAGATAATGGAATATAATGACTGAGTTTAAATATATTTTAGAAAACTGAAACTTGAGAGAAAAATGTGTGAAGAATGCATGATATCTGGATTGAATAGTTTAAATATTTATGAATTATTGAATCAATGGTTCAGTTTAAAAATGCACTTAGGAGGAATTAATACTTGAAGTACCACTAATTTAGTTGCAAATTGGTGCTGCTAAATGTTACCGAAAATTAATAACACATTTCCATACTTGAGGGTTCTACTAAGGGAGAATCTGATACTTGATGGTTAATATGCAAACAGGTTTATATGAGTAAAGGATCCTGTTTAAGTGTCACATCTTGTTATGTATTATTATGGGTTTAAAATAACACTTTGTCAGTTCTTCTCATTGGGCGACATTGAAAATAAGTTCACTCATAAAATTCTCCTTGCAAAAAAATAAAAAAATATTGTGACTTGTAGATACTACCTTTTATGTTTGGTAGGCAAGTTCGATCAATAATTGTACACAATGGACTCCAAATTTGGAGATATTAACGTGGCCTTTTAAAAGAATGTTTCTTTGAAAATATATAATCGTCATTTCTGGAGCACAAAAATTACATAAATCTTCTATGGCCTGTGTCAATTTGTTAATCAGCTGAGTCTATTAATGCATTAATTCGAAAACATAATTGTACTCTCATAGAAACTCAATGATGTTGTGACATGCAGAGGATAGACACGGGAATATTCTAAAAAATCTTCAATTTTCTTTTCTTTTAATCTAAAGTTACAAATGTCTGAAAATTACTTAAGACCCCAAGTATTGAAGTTTGCACTAGTAGAGTTAACTTAAGTATTAGTCACGGTGACACTAATACCACTATTTGAATTTAACGGTCATTCATTAGAGAAACCCTTAAATGAGTTTGGCTATTCGCGCACTTTTGATTGAGAAAGCTGATCGCTTTAGGAACCTATTACCCTTCTTAAATACTGTTTCTAAAACTAGAAAATATAAAAAACTTTCTTGCTAGTAATGCAAGAAATCAACTCTGTGTATGGACGTTCTCCTTGCCATAAAAGCCCATTGTGGAAATGCGAATACAATTTTAAATCTAGAATAGATTCTCCTGTAAATAAACATTGGAAGTTTATCATTAATATCATGATTCTGCAACTAACAATTGATTTGCCCAAAACTTATCAGAATTTGAGTAGCATACTTGATAAGTGACGACCCAAAGTTCAATTTCCGTTGGCAATTAAATGAGATTGTTTGCAGGCTGTCTAAATTGAGCATGCATTAACTTAGAGGAGTGTATGCTCCACATTTAGTGTTTAGGTTTGACTTAGTAAAGATTGAAATTTGGAGAAATATAGGGAGGGACGCAGTTATAGCGGTTCATGGTTTTTTAACTCTCTGTCCCCCGAGAGAGAGAGAGAGCCTGTGCCAGAGGTTTGATTAGGTTGGCAAGAACTTGGACTACATAACAGCCTCTAAACAACAGAAAGTGCTTTAATCTAAATTCAATTTGTTCTTTATGCAGTCAATGCCAACATAAGATGCTGGGTTTTCTGGCACTGAAGTAGCTCGAGCTTTTAGGATATATAAAAATAAATTTGGTTTCCTTAGGTAAATGAAGTTTTCGCTAGGAGTTTTTTTCTACGCTTTATCTCAGTGAATTAATCTTACCTTTTTTTATTTTTTTTTTCCCAACATGAAGCTGAATGGACGTGATAAACTGAAAATTCAGCTTTATCTCAGGACATATATGCAGAAGAGAGTGAATTTTCTCCTATACCCTCATTTGTAATTCTTTTGCTGTTTACTCTAATCAAATTTATTTTATTTTTATTTTTTGTGGTCGCACGTATGATCCATTTAATTTATCGTAAATAGGATACTCTGTTTTCTTACTAATGGATTTTATGTGGGGCATATTAACACTAATTTCAGGTGTCATGGAAGATGTGCCTCAGACATTATATGACGGGACAACTGAAGTTCAACGTTTGCTTGTAGAACCTGAAGATGAGCATGTTTCAATGGAAAGTGTCTTGTGTTTTAATGAAAAGATTCAAGAGAATGCCATGAAAATGGAAGAAGCTTCCTGCAGTGTTGGTATAGCCTAAAACCTGAAGTATAACTCCTCCCTTCCTCTTCAGCCAAATAAACAAGTGAATCATTTTTCACCTTAATTGGAAATTGGTGGTTGGAGGGATATAAAAATTTATTAATTGGTAATCAAAAAGTATTCTTCATTTAACCCGCCAGTTGTCCTTATCAAGACAGTCTTTCTTTAGTATTTTTTACATTCAACATTCAATTTAGAAGAAAGTAGCATTTATCATCCAAAAAAATGCATTTACTGCTTCCTTCTTTTTTGGTTAAAATATAATTATTGATATTTGTTCCGACTCTATTTTTAATTTTAATCAGTTTTTGGATATCGTGCATTTGCTATGGTCCTTGAATTTCCAAAATGTTTGTATTTGATGGGCTGCCACTTGACACCTCATTGAACTTTATGACTTTATGCAGTTTTACCAAAAAATGGTATTGCTCAGGAAGGGGGAGATGTTCCGAAGCAAGAAGTAGGTCATAATTCTGTTTTTCTTTCCCTACAAGCGGTTGAGTATAGACCCTATGAAATGTGATCATCGAGTTGAATTTTGTGTTATATTATAATTTTATTTTTCTTGTTCTAAGGTTAACAACCATTAACCGATCATTAAATATAACCCTGCAAGTTGTGTTTTTCATTATTGTCTGTCAAGTGTCTTTTGTTTAATACTTGTTGTCAAATCTTGCTGAAATACCTCTCTCTCTCACCCACACACCCACACACACCCCCACACGCGCAAAAAAATAATAATAAAAAAGGAGGAGGAAGAAGAAGAAGTAGAAGCTATGGACAAGTTTTATCTGAATGCTTTATTGAATGTTCATACCCAAACTTAGTGTTGTACTTTCCAATTATTCTTGTCCATTGGAATGCCATATTTGGGACATCAACACCATTATTTTCCTCACATTGCAATGAGGTGCTGTGTTTTCAGAGGACTATTATTGAAGTCTAAAGACCTGTTACTTTCAAGAGATAATAGTTAGAAGACTAAATGATTACTTGACAAGTTTTGTTGAATTTTGTTTGTATTTTGCTAAATGGCATCATCTTCTCAGTTGGATGGTTCACATGTAGGTTCTTGATGTAATGCCAACTGGTGTTGAAGCTGGATATTTTCAATTGCCAAATGATTTCTGTAGCATGGGTGAAGATTACTTTCAAGGTGGACATCCTTTTCCTTGATATTCAACTGTAATTCTCATAAATCAATTTATAGTTATCAAGTGAGGTAACCCACCAAAGATATCTGTTTAATTGGGTACAGGTATTGAATTTGCTAAAAGTATTACCAATTTGGATTATGGTTTGAGTGAAGGCTTGCATATCTCATTGTCCGAAAGTCCAATTCCAGGGTCAAGTTCTGATGCTAACACTCCTTGGAATTCGGATATATTAGCAATAACTGATGTGTCAGACTGTCAAAATGACCAAGTTAACCTGCAAAATTCTGAATTAAGTGACATTTGTATGCGCCAAGAGAGTGAAACATCGGTTGAGAAGAAGCCTTTGAAATTTCCCACGTCTCCTACTACACAAAATATTAGCTGGTCGCAAAATATACCGAGCCAGTCTCCACAAGGTATATCATCTGATGAGGATGGCGGAAGCCTTTGCCCTTCTGATTTTACATCTGGGGAGTTGTTCTGTGGTTCAAAGATTCAGAAAAACAAGGAATTTGGGGTGATGTGTCAAACTGTTGAGAGTAACATCAATGAACTGGATGACTTGGCAAAGATCTCAAACCTGGATGCCCTTACTACGCAAAAGAGATCCCGTAAGCCTACACGGAGATACATTGATGAATTATCAGAGCCTATTTCTAGACATTCTAAGAAAAGACGAGAAGTTTCTACTTCTGTCCCTAGTGCTAAGTCTGCAGTAGTTAAAAATCACAAGAAGTGTCATATTGAATCAAGAACGGGAATTTCCCCTGAGGAGTCTTCTGTCATTGCTATTCAAGTGCCCTTCGGTTCATTAGTGCATAAAGAATGTCAAAATAGTCATTCATCAAATATGGTAAGTTTGAAGCAAAACATGATCACCTCGTTACTTAACATGAATTATTGTTTCTGCAAACTTTAGTCATTCGCTGCTTGCTTCTCTTTTTCAATGTCTGACATGCAGGCTAAGAATACCTCTATCATGTGGAATTTTTGTGTTTCTGAATTCGTTACATGCTTCATTATTTTCAATTATCACTAGATCTATTGAAAGATCTATTCAATCAAACCTTTTGTAGCCACACCAAACCATTTTAATTTTGATCTACCTATCAACTCTTGCGAATAGGAATTTCTTTACGTCAACACAAAACATTGCCCAGCCAACTAAATCATATTTCCTTAATTTATATTCAATCAGGGTCACCTCCATTTGTTGGCTAGATTGCATTCTCATTTATCTTCTCCATTTTAGTATGACCACGTCTAAACATCTCCATTTATATTACATCTATATTATGGACATCCCTTCAATGATAATGCCCAATATCATGAACCTCAGCTTGTCTAATAACCATTTTATAGAATTTATTTTTTAACTTGATAGGTCTTCCTTTTTAGAATTTTATTTTATAGCACTTTTTCCTTTTGTCCGATCCACTCTTATGCTACGAATTACATTCCAAGTCCTCTATTAGTAATTAATTTGAATATCTAAAATATAACTTTGTTGGACACTACTTGACCCTATTATGATTCACTCGAATTGAGTCCCGTTTGGTAGTGATTTTCTAAAATTCATATTTTTCCAAACTTATATTCAATTGCATATTCTTCCAATAAAATAATTTTGCATGTGGATCCATAACTTTTATTTGCTTTTTAACTACACATTCTCCAAAAAAAAGGAAAGGAAAACGAAGTCACTTTTCACAAAATCTATTCTGAAAATATATACGTCGAACAGGATCTTAAGGAACATGAGAACATGAATAAACACAATAAAATTTAAGATGACTTTGTGGTATTGATTACAAAATGTTCACTGGGTAAGAAGTAGAATGGAGTCAATTCGAACTGGTTCTTGAACAGCCACATCTACTTTATCTGGCTATGCTGTCCTATTTCTTTCTGATTTTTTGCCATGAATGAAAGGGAACAATTGCATAACTCGTCCTTTCATTTGCTTCAAATAGAAGAATAGGAAAATGGAACTAAATCACAGCAGGAGGGAAAGAAAATGGGGATTTATATGTTTTCTTTGTTCAAATTTTCTTGAGCCTTAAGCTGTTGTAAAATTCATTTACTCCTAGTTTTCGACCAAATTCCTGTATTTGTGATACTCAATATAATGAAGCATCAATATGTGAACAGGTACTTAGTTCTGATAATGAGAATTCAGTGTACGAGTCAGAAGATATCTGGGTAGCTTCGGTATGTCAAAAGAAAAGGTGTGGCTATGTCTTTGCAGCTTGTGAAAAGAAATATGATGACTCAGTCACAGCAGTGAATCAAAAGAAAGGAGATGACTGTGTCAAGGCAATGAGTCAGAAGAAAAGGGACGATTGTGTCACAGCAGTTAGTCAAAAGAAACGGGATGACAGTGTCACAGCAGCGAACCTAAGGAAAAGGGAAGATCATATTACATCAATGAGTCTAAAGAAATGGGATGACTGTGACACAGCAGTGAGTCATAAGAAAAGGGACAATCATGTTTCAGCAATGAGT
>NW_019229387.1:54666-85278 GCF_002742605.1 Olea europaea var. sylvestris
AGCGGTGTTTATGGCCTTCAATTCATGAAGAGAAAATAATTCCAAATGATGTTCCACAAGGTCATTTAGCAGTCTATGTAGGAGAGTATCACAAGAGGTATGTAATCAAAGTGACCTTACTTGATCATCCACTCTTCAAGACATTGCTGGATCAAGCCCAGGAAGTATACGATTTCACTGCTGATTCAAAACTCCGGATTCCGTGCAATGAGAATATCTTCCTGAGTATCGTGCAGTGTGCCACACACGATCAATCCATATCGCTCTGCCTATAATGGACCCTTAGTCCGTCATTAGGTATATTTGATATGCAATAATGGACACGATTGGATAGTACAATATTGTATAAGATTAGTGTCTAGAATTGTACCACTCACCTTACCTATAACTCAGGATGACATGTTGAGCACCATACAGTATTCTAAAAAAACGTAATGCGTGGAAGCCAAGTTATGGACTTGGCGAGCTTAAGCGTAAAAAGACCTTTTTTTTTAAATCAATAAAAAAATTGTTTAATAATTAAAAATAATACCTACCAAACATCTAAAACAAATTTATTGGAAATTAATATATTTTTTCAAAATTTTCAACAAAAAGATAAGTTCCAAATGTAAATATTAAATAGTAAATACATATGAATTTTTGGGAGATTTTTTTTGTTCAATGCTTCAAGCGACTATTTTGAATTTAGAACCGACGAAGCGAAGAAATCAACATTTAAGTTTTAACTTAGAGAAATTGTAATAAAAAAAGGGGGATAATTATGTGTGTCTAGGTGCATATAACCGCGCTTAGCGCGCATTAGCAGTTAATTATTGTTGTTGACCGCTAAATAAGGTGCCAAGCCAAGTGGTTTGGCGTTTTCTGCCGCACATTGGTGCCAGTGTGCGCCTTTTAGAACATTGGCACAATGTAATGTTGTATTACAAATTCATTACTCGGCTGCAATGGAATGCTGGAGTCATTTATCAACCTTACTCAAATATGGGGTGCAACCGAGAGAAAAGTAGTGCCTACAATCTAAACTGAGGATAGGTTTAGCTCACCCTCGCAAAATTGCGACCTTTTTTCCTGGCCACCGTAGCACGTGTGTCGACCAGGACATAAAGGATTCAGACATTTGAACAACAATATCATCCTTCCAGTATTTCTTTATCTAAAGATCGATCACAATGGCCAGACTCAACCTTGATGATTTCTACATTAATTTAACCATTTAAAAACCTACTAACTCAATTGACTGGACCAAAACAAAACCAACAATTGCTAGTTTGATTTACAATGATTTTTTGCTAATGTCCTCAAATTAATCACTCTGAGTCTAATCTAATTAATCCTGCCTCACCTCTGTTGTGCCACTGTTTTTAGCCTCTGGAATTCTTATTTTTTATTTTTTCCCTATTCTATACTTCTGCCTCACGATGAAGTTTTAATTATGATTTCTTCAACACAAAGTGGCTTATTATGTGTTCCAAGATAAAAAAAAAAAAAAAAAAAACTGTTAATTGAGTATGGACTAGGTCACAAAGAAATCGTGCTTTTTGTGAAATACGCTTTTAACGTCTCAAAGGATTGAGTATCAGTCGTAAACGTGGCTGATCCTCAACCCTTGGATCCCGTCCTTTGGTTGACCAGATATTTTAACTTGGTTTTGGCTCTTCATTCGTGTAGAAGTTTCATGACTCTTTCTCTCTCTGACCTTTCCCTTTTTCTGAGTGCAGTTAGGGTTTGATGAATTCTTTCTCTCTGTAAATTTGATCTTCATCTTAGTGGTGATTCTTTCATACGTTATGTAAATGAGAGTTGAGTGCTTTCATGGTAGAAGTTAATCTTTGTGATTTCCTATAGTGAAGAGGCTGGAGAGATATATCGAAGAGACATTTTGTTTCTTCGTACATTTGTAACATTTCTTGGTTCTTCTTAGTGGATCTTGAGCTCTATCTATTTATAGATGCTCAACAGGTGATTAGACCTAAAGGCTGAACATTCGGGCCCCTTTTTGGGGTGAAAAATTCTTGTGTTGATCTTTTATTATTTCTGCAATTTATTTTAAACGTCAAAATCACGAAATAATTTCGATCTGGACCTTAACAGTGGTAGAGCGAATTATTGTGTGGAAAATCTTATCTGTCTTTTCGTCTCTAAAATTTCTTTTGTTCTCTGTTTGTATATTGCAGATCTCAAACCTTCGAATTAATTTTTTTTTTATAAATTGTTGTTTTACACAATCGAAGTTATTTTTCAGAAAATAGTAAACTGCCTTCTTTGAAAATTCTATAATTCGGAGTTGAACTCGATTTTTTGATTTACTGTCTCTACTGGAATTCTGAAGTTTTTTATTTTTTTTATGAACTGTTGGTTATTCTTGTTCTAACTTGTTATGGTGACTCGTGATGAATTGTGCTGACTCACTAAGTGTTCTGTTGAGTTCTACTTTTCTTGTTGAGTCAGTACTGAGTCTTGGTGACTCGCTGGTTTTTCTTGAACTTGGATTCTTGAGCTCGATTTGTATCACGCATATTCTTAGTGTTTCCCTTAATCCGAAACTGTCGAGTTTCAGGCTCTGATATTTTTCTTTGAACCCCCTCTATAAACTGTCATTTTCTTGGTGTTTTGGGAATTGGTTATTAAGGTAAGTAATTCTCCATTACTTTTCTTTGTCCAAGATCTCATGCAATGATCTGAGAATCTGAGGGAGTAGTGGAATTAAGAATTATCAGCCCTTAAACCTTTTTCGAAACATCATTTATTGACTACTTGAATTGTATAATAAGTAGGCATAAACAGGCATAAACTCTAGACTATCCTGCATTATTATCTGGTTTTTTGTTTTACTAAGTATAATAACTTGCCTGAATCATTATACTCTAAGTGTTGTATGATAGTTGCTGTGCGCTAGGAATCTGTCATTATGTCCACTACTCATAAATTTGAACTTGGAACTTGGTCTGGCACTGGAGACTTCAGTCTCTGGCGCTAGAAGATGGGGGCATTACTTTTACAACAAAGATGTGCTGCAGCCCTTGATGGTCAATGGGCTGCAGAAATAAGTGTCTATTGGAGACAAGAGTTAGATGATACTGCATGGAGTACAATCTTCTTTCACTTATCTGATAGTGTTATTAGAAAAGTAGGAGAAACCACCTTTGCTGCTGCATTGTGGACTAAATTGGAAACTCTGTATCTAACCAAAACCATGCCAAATAAATGTTATCTTCTTAGGCAATTCTATAACTTCAGGTTTGATCCCTCATCTAATCTAGAAGAAAACCTTGACAGATTTAATAAATTGATTCAGGATTTAGATAACTGTGATGAGGAAATTTCTGATGATCAACAAGTTGTTGATCTTTTAAACTCACTAAGTGAAAAGTATAAAGACCTCAGAAATGCCGTGGAATATGGGGGTCAAGAACTTACCATAGATAAGATAATTGTAGCCTTAAGAAATAAAGAACTTGAACTAAAGGCTGAATCAAAATATCTTAAGTATGGTGAAGGGTTGTACATAAAAGAAAGGGTAAATCAAATCAAGAAACAATATCAACAAAGCTCTAATTTCCATAAGAAATGGAAATCTCCCAATCCCAAACCCAAAGAATAGAATAAAAATCATGTGAAGACAAAAAATCATATCAGAAAGTGTTATTATTGTGGAAAGACTGGACATCTAATAAAAGATTGTTTTAAGAAAATTTCTGATATGAAAGAAAGAAATAATCCAGATGGTTCTGTAGCTGTGCCCTGCAGAAACGAACCTGACATTCAAGGTGTTGTTCTTGTTAACACCTCCTCTAGAGACCCAAAAGAATGGGTCCTGGATTCAGGATGTACATTTCACATGTGTCTCAAAAGAGAGTGATTTTCTGAATTTGTTGAACTTAGTGGAGGGCAAATTCAATGAGAAATGATATGAGTTGTCAAATAAAGGGAAATGGAAAGGTTGAGTTGAAGTTAGAGAATAACTATATACTTGAACTACAGAACACCGGGTATGTGCCTGAACTTAGAAGGAACCTTATTTCCTTAGGAGAGCTTGATGATAAATACACTATTATGATAAATAAAGGCCTCCTAGAACTACAACAAGGAAATAAAATTGTATTGTCCTCTCCTAAAACAAATGGTATATATACCATTATTGCAGAATCAATTGCCAATCACTGCAGTGCAGCCTTAAACTCTGAAATGAATAAGTCCTTAATTTGGCACAAAAGACTTGGCCACATTTCTGAAAAGGGACTAAATATTTTGAAAAGACTTGGTTGTTTTGAAAATGATAAAATTGAAGGGTTGGAATTTTGTGAAAACTGTATACTAGGAAAACAGAAAAGATTACCTTTCAAAACTGGAATCCATAAATCCACTTCAATTCTGGAATATTTACATGTTGACCTCTGGGGCACAGCATCCTTAAGTGGATTTAGATACTATTTACTAATTGTTGATGATTTCTCAAGAACAATCTGGACTTTCTTGATGAAACAAAAATATGATACTTTTCATACCTTCAAACAATCGAAACTCATAATTGAAAATCAAACCAACGAAAATTAAAGCATTAAGAACTGATAATGGACTTGAATTTTGCAACCATGAATTTGATACATTTTGCAAAGAATTTGGTATTCTAAGACACAGAACTGTTACACATACTCCTCAGCAAAATGGAGTTGTTGAGAGAATGAATAAATATCTATTGGAAAAAGTGAGATGTATGTTATACAGTTATGGTCTTCCAAAGTTTTTCTGGGGAGAAGCCCTAAAAACAGCAACTTTTCTAATAAATAGAAGTCCATCCAGCGCTATTGATTTCCAAGTCCCTGAAAAACTGTAGTCTAGACATACACCTGATTACAATAAACTTAAAGTTTTTGGCTGCTCTGCCTACTCACATCAAAGTGAAGGCAAACTTGAACCAAGGTCCTTCAAATGTATTTTTCTGGGCTATGGGGAGGAAACTAAAGGGTATAGACTGTGGGTCAAAAGCTAGAGTGGTTTTAAGGTGATTATTAGTAGAAATATCATTTTTAATGAGGAAGAAATGTCCTGTAAAGAATCACTTGATGAAAAAGTCATTGAAAATGCACCTATAAGGGAAACCATTTTACAAAGTCAAATTGAAAATACCAATAATCAAGATAATCAAATTGAGGTGGAGTCCACTCAATCTGATGATAACAATGAGCAAGATGAACATGAACATGAAAACGAAATCATTGATCCTACTCTAGAAGATTATCAATTAACTAGAGACAAAGAAAGGAGAACAATAATTCCCTCCTCCAAATTTAACAATGATGATTTCGTTACTCTATTTTCTGCCCTTGATTCTTTAAACTCTGAACCTACAACTTATGATGAAGCTATTACTCATCCAGATTCTGATTTGTGGAAAAAAGCAATGAATGAAGAAATGGAATCACTTATTAAAAATAGAACTTGAATTCTTGTTGATAAACCTGAAAATCATAAGATAGTAGATTGTAAACGGATTTTCAAAATTAAACAAAGAGATATAAATTCTGAAGATAAAAGATATAAGGTCAGATTAGTAGCCAAGGGTCTTACTTAGAAAGAAGGAATTGATTATAATGAAATATTTTCACCTGTGGCAAAATATACTTCAACCAAAATATTACTTGCTCTAATTGCCCATTTTAATTGGGAATTGGAACAACCTGATGTCAAAACAGCATTTCTAAATGGTGATCTTGATGAGATAATATATATGAAGCAGCTCATGGGGTTTGAAGTAAGATCCAAAATTTAAAAGGTGTGCCTGTTAAAGAAATCACTTTATGGGCTGAAACAAGCCCCTAGGCAATGGTATATTAAATTCAATTCCTATTTGCAGACATTGGGGTTTGTAAAAAGCAAATATAATACCTGCCTATTTTATAAAGGCTCTGGAGGGCCTAAATCGATTTATCTGCTACTATATGTTGATAATATGTTACTTGCCCGTCATGATAAATCTGAAATTGACGCTATTAAATCAAAATTGAAGTCTGAATTTGAAATGAAAGACTTAGGGTAAGCTAAAAGGATACTTGGAATGGAAATAGAAAGAGATATGCATAATGGTATCTTGGTTTTAAAACAAAACTCTTATGTGAAGAAAATTTTTGAAAAATTCTCTATGCTTGAGTCCAAACCTACTACTTTACCCATTACAAATCATTTCAAACTCTTAAGTGAATTTTCACCAAAAACAAACAAAGAATTTAAAAGAATGGAGAAAATTCATTATGCTAATGCTGTGGGATCAATAATGTATCTTATGGTCTGCACGAGGCCTGATTTGGCACATGAAATTAGTATATTTAGTAGATTCATGGAAAATCCAGGTGAGACACACTGATTAGCCATGAAATGGATGATGAGGTATCTAAAGGGCTTAACTGATCTTGTTTTAGTGTATAAAAGGTGCAAAGAAGGTGTAATATTGAAGGGTTACACTGATTCTGACTTTGCTGGTGACTTAGATAAAAGAAGATCCACATTTGCATACATTTTCACTTTGTGTGATGATTGTATTAGTTGGAAGTCACAATTACAAAAACTGATTGCTTTGTCCTCTACTGAAACTGAATATATAGCTGCATGTGATGCTGTGAAAGAAGCAATTTGGCTAAGAGGTTTATTAAATGAAATAAGTTTCATTAATGATTCTGTAAGGATTTATACTGATAATCAGAGTGCCATACATTTAAGTAGGAATCCTGTATATCATGACAGGACCAAGCACATAGATATAAAGTATCATTTTGTAAGAAATATGACAAAAAAAGGTATGATTAAACTGATAAAAAATACCTTCAGATCTGGGGACAAAGGTATTATCTTTAAATAAATTCAAAACTTGCTTGAAGATTCTTAATATCACTTGAGGAAGTGGTATTCAGATTCTTCAAGCACAAATTTGTATTATATGTTCTAACTGAAATTTTTTGTTTTTACATGAACTTAGAGCAAAGAAAGTAATCATATGTAGAGTACAAGATCCACTATCAAGCGCCAAAAGAATTGTTCAGCAAGGTGGAGAATGTTAAACTAATTTCTTTTAGGCTGCCTCACAAACTTTTGGCCCATTGAGTATGGACCGGGTCACAAAGAAATCGTGCTTTTTGTGAAATACGCTTTTAATGCCTCAAAGGATTGAATATCAGTCGTAAACGTGGCTGATCCTCAACCCTTGGATCCCATCTTTTGGTTGACCAGATATTTTAACTTGGTTTTGGCTCTTCATTCGTGTAGAAGTTTCATGACTCTTTTTCTCTCTGACCTTTCCCTTTTTCTGAGTGCAGTTAGGGTTTGATGAATTCTTTCTCTCTGTAAATTTGATCTTCATCTTAGTGGTGATTCTTTCATACGTTATGTAAATGAGAGTTGAGTGCTTTCATGGTAGAAGTTGATCTTTGTGATTTCCTATAGTGAAGAGGCTGGAGAGATATATCGAAGAGACATTTTGTTTCTTCGTACATTTGTAACATTTCTTGGTTCTTCTTAGTGGATCTTGAACTCTATCTATTTACAGATGCTCAACGGGTGATTAGGCATAAAGGCTGAACATCCGGGCCCCTTTTTAGGGCGAAAAATTCTTGCGTTGATCTTTTATTATTTCTGCAATTTATTTTAAACGTCAAAACAACAAAATAATTTCGATCTGAACCTTAACACTAATAGCATCACTAGATAACCAAAATGTAGATTGCTGCATTTCACAGAAGTTAGCTTGATTTTATCAGACCTGACATCGTTGATGCCTAGTCAGTTAATGTGGGACCCCCTCCATCGCATGCATATCACATAATTTATAGATATAACGAATACTTCACATCGCCATGGTATGAAAATAAACCCATAGCCAAGAATCTATCCAGTTTCTTTCTCATTCATACTCGGTTCTTATTTTTTCGGCAACAAACTTTATCTCGGTTACATTTGCAAGCTAACGGTGCTCAAGTGTTCAAGCATTACAAGTGGACATGGTGGTAATAAGAATCTATTGGCAGCTCTATCTTACCAGATTTTGCTGTCTATAAATATTGTAATACATATATAACAAATACTAAAGTACTCATCTTTCTGTTTTCATGGCGTCACCGTTTTAGACAAATGATGAATTACTGGTAGCTCCATATGTTTTTTGTTTATGGATTAGATATAGAATACTGCGACAAAAATAACTTTAGAACAACGAGGTAAAAGACCGTTCCGTGAGTTATAACGTCACCAATATTTATGCCCCACAAGTTTTCATTGCTTCTCAATATGACCTGTAAAGTTGAAAGGGTGAAGCAGCTAAAATGGCAATAAATATATTTCCACCTTTTCCCCGCCAATTTTGTATACATTCAGTACATTACATCCTATGTATACATGATAAAAGTACATGAAAACTAAATCATCAACAAAGATTCAATACAAGAGAGGGCAAGCAATTTCGTAGCAGCCGGGTGTATCTCGACGCCAAGTACGAGTCATTACACAAAATCAAGCAACCCACAAAGCATTTGACACCGGCTTCCATGAACAGAAAACAAAGGTTACAAGCCCTAGGAAGGTGATGGTGGGACCTTGTGCAGCCCAGTTCCGACTTCCTGAGACCCAACTGGTTTATTTGACAAACGACATTTCTAGCATTTGGTTACAGAAGCCAATTTTCTTTTCCCTTGGGGAAAGAGAGAGGTTACAAGCCCTGGGAAGGTGACGGTGGGCCCTTGTGCAGCCCAGTTCCGACATCCTGAGACCCGACTGGTTTATTTGACAAACGACGTTTGTAGCGTTTGAGTACAGATACCAAATTTCCTTTTCCCTTGGGGAAAGCCACATCACCAGCTGCAGTGCCCGTACGACCCTTTCGGCAAGATATAGCAGTTTCAACATTTTTTATGACATCTAAAAGCATTGCTGCAGTTGTAAATTTTCCCCGAACCGGTTTTGGAGGAGGGGGCAAGCTCCCATTTGAAATTGGAGGACTTGACCTTTGCTGGTATTCTACTGAAAGCTGAAGGCAGAAACAGGGAGCCATTGGAGCACGAGGTTTCGTAAAGGCTAGATCAATAATCCCCTGCCAAAGATGTATTTATGTCATCAAAGGCCATTGAGAAAACTCCGGACAACAAACCAAAAATCT
This sequence comes from Olea europaea var. sylvestris, assembly GCF_002742605.1. NCBI lineage: Eukaryota > Viridiplantae > Streptophyta > Magnoliopsida > Lamiales > Oleaceae > Olea > Olea europaea. The sequence continues at coordinate 63,809 of NW_019229387.1, forward strand.
TATTCATGATAAAAAACAAAAGTGAAAGCCATTTACCGTCTATAACCAAAAAGCATTTCAAAGTTCAATTTTCTCGATAAAACACCACCTCTCTGTTTGAGAAATAGTTCTCTCTCAAAAAGAAGATTAAAGATAGAGATCTAGTGGTTTCAAGTCCCAGAATAACCAGTTCAAAAATACAAGTAAACAGTGTTTGGCACAGGTCGGTTCGAGCCGATTCCAAAGAGAAACAAAACCAAGAATTAGTTGTAAATGGAATCGTTGGGTCCAACTTTAATTATGGAACTGGATCCTGACCGTTTGGTTTGGTTCAGATCCATTTTGTTAGGTTCCGTACCATAATAAAAATTTTCAATGTTTCCATATTTCCAACAACTATTCCATTCTCGTAAAGTTTGAAACAATGCAACATTAACCTAACAAATGATAGGTTTCATCTTACAAAATAACAAATATAGTCCAAATTTAATTAAAAACAAAACAAGTTGTCTAATAACATTCATTCACAATTGTATACAACATCTGACACAGAACTGGTGGTGAATGAGCAAAATTTTTCCTAGAAAAATATTAAGGACCCGTTTGTTGCAGATTGTTTGAGATTAAATTTTGTGAAAAGTAATATTTTTAAAGAATATATGGTTAAAAAGTAAGGAAAGTCACTTGAAAAATTATTTTATTGAGAGAATGTATGGTTGAAATTTTTTAGTGAGTTCGGGAAAAATGAGTTTTAAATGAATCTACACCAAACAATGGTCAAAATATTTTGCAGATTCGATATCAAAATATAATAAATAAATAAATTAGGAGACTCAGTTCTAGGTCAAGACTTAAGAAAAGAACCGAACCGAACCGAACCCCTCGGTTCTTCATTCTAATACCCATAATTTGACCTAAGAAGAACCTAACCTAACTGCTCTGTTTGGGTCCCCAATTCGGTCCAGGAGTTGCGTCCACCCCTGTGTGTAAGTGATGTCTTAATGTTGCCAAAGTTCAAGCCATTTGGAGTACAAGGACATAATGAGTACAGGGGGATTACTTTATTGAACAAATATCCTAATAGCAGCACTAACTGCCCACTCCAAACACCTCACACCAACCCAAAAACCCCAAGAAAATATCTAAGAATTCTTGTATAAATACTTTTGATATTCATGAGCTTGATACAATACGAATACATGTTCCTTGCAGGAAGCAATTCGTCTAAAGGAAAATTAATTAGCAAAATGACTGGTTTTCTATTTGGTATAGAAGAAAGAGGTGAGAAGAACGAAACAGTAACAAAGAAATTAAGAGTGAAATGAGAACTAAAGAAAGTACAGATGGAAATAAGTGAAAGAATAGCATTTACCTGAAGACGATTAAGTACATATGTGTACTTTCCCCAGAGTTCCGGCCTGCTTTCCACGAGTGAAAGATCAAGAATCCTGTGAATGCACCATACCCCAAAGCTAACAACAAGATCCACTCTCCAAACACATGCATCACCACAATTAGGAAATGACGGCAACTTCATATAGTCTGTCTCGTCTATCTTTATTCCAGAACCAAGCTTCCTGTCTAAATCCCTAGTTTCAACGTCATACAGGACTCTCTCCCTTACAGCCACTCGATCTATAAGATCCTCATCGGCTCCATCATTTTGACTAAACAACCAATCAGATCCTTCCAACTTCAGAAGCTTTAAAATGCAACTTCTGAAAGACTGCAGAAGCTTTGCTTCCAAGTCAATCGTAGTTTCAGATTCTAGAATTTTGGAAGGAGATTTAACAGCCACGCCAAATTGTTCATAAGGCTGCTTAGACCACAAGGAACCGGCCGCTGAACTTGAACCAAATTGTAAGGAAAAAGCATCTCTACAGACTTTTGAAGGAGAGAGTTCACCAAATCCCAAAGCAGTACCGGCCAACGAAGAAGCACTGGAACAGGTTTGCACAGGTGCTAGGCGGCTAATGGATTGCCCATATCCAACCTGATTCTTCCATTGAGAGCTGTTACCAGACAGAGAATAGTCTTGCCGTGGGATACAAAGTCCTGACATGTCAGGTAAACTGTAATATTTCTTCACATTGACTGAACTATTAGTGTTATCCACAGGTTCAGGAGAGGAAAGGTCGTAAACTGCTCTTTCAGATTTCAATGAACTGTTTCGAGAAATAGGAACGTTATGAAAACCAGGTGGCCTGAAAGTGCTCAACCCGCTCTGCGGCTTCTGTCTTGACAGACGAGCAAATGAATCTGCGTAGTTTGATTTGATCAAGGGTGAGGACTTCTGGTTTAATGACTCCAATTGAGCATTTATATAATCAGATTCTTTTTCTTTAGACAATCGACTGAGATAGGAAGCCAATTGATAACCATGAATAGTGACTGGCTGTTGGTTATAGCCAACAGAAGATGCTGGAACATGCATACTGTAATAGCGCCTCTCAGCAGAGTCAAGTGCATTGTGGCTGGAACTTTGCGTGTTGGCATCAAATAATTGCAATTGAGTTGACCACATTGGTGACCCCTGCTGAACCCCAAGAGAGGACTCCACACCACTATGTCCAATCTGTTGAAGGGGAGGACTGTAAAGACTTGAAGTTCTCAAGTCAGATCCTCTTCCACACATAGTTGAAGAATAGCTTGGAGAATATCCAGTAGACTCTGTAGTAATGCCTTCTCCTTTAACTGATGCAAAGGATGATTTTGGATCTACCTTCGAATCAATCCCCAGCAAAACATCCAGTTTCTTAACCTTGGCTTCTTGTGTGGCTTGCCCATGCAAATCAAACAGCTGTCCCCAAAATTCACCAAGAACTTCAGTCAATTGGCGCCTTGCGGCACGGCCTAGTCCTGCTAATCCCGATAGACTTCCAGGACAACTTCCTAAATCATCACCTTTTCCGCTAAGACTTCTAAATGATCCTGGGCCTTCAGAATTCAAAGACTGGATGCTTTCAGATACATCTTTAGTAGATTCTTTTGGCTCCAAAGGTTCTCCTTCATCATCCCTCTCATTCTGGTTACTTCCCTCTATACTCAATGTCTTTTCCACAATGTCCTTTGTCTCACTGTTGAAGGTGATGGCATCTGTAGATACATCTTCAAGAACCTTGCAAACAGGTTTAGCCATAGCTGTCTCTCCAAGGGTTGAAGACGCCTCAGGAGAGCACACAGAAAGACCTGATAATGTGATTTCAGATTTATTCTTCTCAATTGTGGTCAAATGAAGATTACTCTCAGAATCCAACAGCATTTCCGTCGATTTTAAACCAGGACTTTGAACTGATGCGTTTTGATGGCTTCCAAAAGATTTATCCAACAACAATGCAGGAACTTGCTCCTCCGTCGCCTTATCTATTTGATATTGGGCTTCACTAATTTCTAACTGATCTCTCTCTGCAGATGCCTCTGGCACAGAAAATTTGACCTCCCAGTTATCTACTCTGGAACTTGCAGATTTCAATGGAGTGGTTGCCAGCCAAAGCATCAAACAGATAAAGAAAGAAGCCGTTGCCAGAAGAATAAGATAAGAAATAGGCATGCTACCCCCTAGGCTCCACTTCAAATTAGTAACCCAATCACTATTGCCAAATATCATCTCTATTACAAAAATAATCTTCAGCCCCAGCATCCCAATAAATGAGACTAAAGCGAAAAACTCAACCAGCTGAGAAACTTTATAAGCACCCATAATTGATCTGGATGAAGCAACTCGGAATAGAGGAATAACAGAAGATGGGAGCAGAAGAGCAACCATAACCTGTGTAAAGATCAGGAGTTGATATATACCTTCAGCTCCTGAATTCCACACACAATAAAGGGCTGGAATGATGGCAATTATTCTGATGGTTGCACGATGAAGCCAACCAGGAATGTCCATTCCAAAGAAATCATGGATAATTACTTGCCTACCACGACTCCATGTTATTGCTATTATTTGATTAGAGAAAAACAATATCAGTATCAAGGCCAAAGAAGTTACTGAACTCTTGAATACCTGCATTATTATAACAGAGCTCCATTAGAATGTAAACATGAGAAAACGACAACTGAATATGGCTGACAGGGAACAATTTCTAGCATATCCAACCTCAACCTGATCCAACAATGACAATGCATCCTGAAAAGTGAGCAAAACGAGGTCTGTACTGTGGAACACATTGGCTGCCAAGTTCACTAGCACACAGTTCACCAGAAAAATGCCACTGAAGACGCATAAAGTAGCAATAAAATGGTCATGGCACAAGGCCCCTATAGAAACAGTAGTTGGCCCTTGATCTTGCTGCAAAATAAAGGAATGATGGAAAAAGAGCAGAGTTCTGTTAATCTATAAAGAAAAAATAACCAACATAAAAAAGGGGGGAAAAGAGAGAGAGAAAGACACACGTGCACCCTAGCCACTACTAACCCAAAGTGTTATTGACTACAAAAGCTTGATGTCGATCAGAAAAATCATTAAAAGAAGTCATTGTCGGAGCACTCTATCTACCAGTAACTCAAGGTGTGCACTGTACAGGTGTAAACAAGCATAAGATGATATGAAGGAGATTATGTCAAATGCACAAAATTTCTCAAGTTGACAACTTAATAACAATCCAGATCACAATATGTCAATCACGAAAATAGATCTAAGGGAAAGTGCCCACAAATTTTCGGGGAATGAGCGACATGGTGACAATTCACAATGATCATAATTTCTACTTTCCATAGACCAAAAATTGAAGAAATTGTCTTGAAGGTATAAAAGCATCATGGCAGAATAATTTTCTAAAGAATCCTGTAATCGAAGGAATAGCCACAGCTTGGAAGTGCTGCCAAAGTGCGGCAAACATGAATCCCACAAAAATAAAAAGAATATATGCATGCTTGCACAAATGCTAGTGCAAATGATCACACATGCGCACACAGTCACGCCCGCGCAGAGAGAGAGAGAGAGACCTGTACAATAGAAGAATGAAGGTAAAAATTGTGAGGCGTTATACTTGCTCCAATGAGACTCATCAAGGCATATGCACTTTCCCCACTCAACTTTGTAAGCATCCCACCCATGGAAAATGAGCTTTCTGGTTGACTTATCAGAGCTCCAAAAACATAAGATAATAGAATTAAGCTTGTCAAGCATATGGATAAGAACTTTGCCTTGCGATTCTCCTGGAACCATATCAATGAACTCAGACAACTATTTAAATTTGTATTGGTAATGCTTTAAAAATTGTAATAAAATGAAATTAGCAAAACTTACAAGAAGGGTATCAAGAAATGGAAATAGAATGGCATCGATGCCTGTTAAGAAAACACAGCTAAATAGATCGATTCCTAAGATAGCATTAAGTCCGTAAGCAGTACCCAGAACCTACCAGAATAAGTTATATGTATCATCAATAAGACAAAGATAGTGGAAAAGGCAACAGCTAACTTCAAATGGTTTTAAGAAAAGAGAAGAAAAGGAAAATCACCATCATAAGGTCCAATGCAATTATCGAGATCTCAGCTTGAACTCCTAAGAATGCGCATGTTATGTTGTCATATTCCTCACTGCAAATCTTTGACAACAGCAAGTACGATCAGTTAGCATATTGTTCAACATTTACGTAAAATAACAAACTCTCAAGCAGAATAAAGCATAAATTTTAGATTTAAAAAATAATGAACAGTCAATTGGAAGAAAGAGGGAGGAGAGGAGGGAGACCAATCGAACTCTAAATACCAATATATTATTAGGAGAAACATATAACTTGCAATCTGGTACATTATATACCCCTAGGAAACATATCATAGTTCTTAAGATTAGAAGCTCATAAGAATTGGGGAACATTTTAACCTTTCACCAGATGAAGGAATATACACATGCAAAATAAGATGCTGAAGGCGAAAGACTACCTGTGCAAGATCTTTGCCAGTGACCACAGCAATACAAGCTGAGAGGTACTGACACAGAATTGCGACGCAATTAAATACAAGCATGAGTAACAGCACATCAGAACCGAAGCGAGCTCCCCCCTCAACAGTTGCAGCCCACTTTCCAGGGTCTATATAGCTGATAGCAATCCAAACCACAGGTACAGCAGAAGCAAGCACCCGCTGAAGAACGTTTGGCCGATGGCCCGTGCTCAAAGTCTCAGATTCCATTTTTTAATTAATCAGATGTAAAAACATAGCATTATCATCTGTTCACACTTCCAGCGCAGCTGGAAAAATGACCAAACATTACCAAGCTCAGTAATTAGATATGCCAGTTGCAAACAGACAATGCACTCCAACCTCTAAAAGGCTGGGTATGAAATCAATTAGAAACCACTGTATTCATAATATAACCAAAACCTATAATTGCATATCTTCCAAGAGGGCCAGACCACGATCTTACACGTTCATCCATACAAATTCCTGTATCATTTCACTATTCACATGAGAACTGCAGAGACAACAGATCTTTTGACACCAGTAATGTTCACAATTAAAATACCTTCATCTTGAGGTAGAACTGATTTCACTCCTGCCAAAAGAAGATAAGTTTTGTCTGAATTGAATTCTTCTTCTTTGCCTGATGATGAGAAGAGCATAGGTTGAATGGTGCTTCTGACCACCAATTATCTCATTAAATCACAGAATGAGATTATGATCTCTGCTCAAAAACTTCAAAAAGATAAACACTGCTAAAATGCTTCAATGTCAAACTCCACTAACCATCCTGATTCAATAAAGCAACTTCAAATATGAACGTAATATCAAGAATGTAGGTAATATATCAAGATCTGAGCATCATGACATGTTCAAATGCTGTACAAAAGCAAGAACTTGAGGATATCAACAATTGTTATCATCCTCAAAAAATGCATCGATATTTATAAAAAATAGAAAGCTGAGTATTAACTACGAGAAAGTCGAATCCCAATTGAACAACTTAGATTTAATGAGGCTACGTTTGCGAGCATTTGGAACCTCAATATTCAAATTCGAAATAATTACTTTCTCGTTAAAAAATGATGTTTAAAGAATCATATTTTGTCACCCCAACCCCGTTAACCAAATATTGCACAAGGTCAACTGAAAATGATGTTGGAAATCAACATCTATAAAAAGTATAAACATATCAGAAATCCAATAGGCATACAAAAAATTGAACCTGACAAATTTATTGTAAACTAAGACAAAAGAATCAAAGCTTTCAATAAGAGATTACGCATATGAGTAAAACTTAACAATACGATACATTCATGGGTGTATACGAGTTAAATTCAATCACTACAACTAATAGCAGATTCGTTTCTCTTTGCTTATTAACTTGTGAAGTCAAAGTCATACAGAAAATAAAACAAACCCCCAAAATGGGATTCAACAACTTAGTAAAAGAAACAAACCAAACCAAAATAAAATTGAAACCTGAAACTGCCAATTGGAAAACAATACCACGCTTCAAATCTACCATATCATCACAACATGGATAATTACAAAGCCAAAATTTCACAAACAACACCAAAAACCAAAAAGACTTGATTTTTCGCGCAAAAACCCCAGAACCCAAAAGCCTATACCAGAAGCTGAAACAAAAGAACAAAACAAAAAAGTCCACGCACACTCAATTTAACACTCACTGTGATGGATCTGAAATTGGTAGAAAAATAAATAAGGAAGATTTCACTGAATAAATATTTATACTTCTACATGTACATAAACACGAAAGTTAACTAATTTGTACGTATTGTACACATACGGAGATTGGACAAGTGTATACAACTTTTTAGGTTTTTTTCTCCATTTCTCTTGATTTTACCTTTCTGGATTCCTCTTTTTGTGCTCAGAGTTAGATATGAGGCTTTCAGGAAGCCACGCGTTCACAGATACCTAACTGAGAGAGAGAATAAACTGTAGATATACAAAGAGATAGACCATGAGCTGGGAGAGTGTAGATAAAGTACAAAAATATAGAGAGAAGGGTTGGGGGGCGGGTGTGGGAATATTTTTGTTTTATAACAATGAAAACATTAGTGTCAGGTTCAGTTATTTTGCATTAATTTGATAACATTAATGATAATATTTTGTTTATATTAATAAATAACACATGTCAACTGATACCATAATTGTGAGGAAACAATGAATTTTTTAAGAAGAAAGTTACTTTTAGGGTTTGTCTATATATAAAACGTGGTTAACGATTCCTTCACAAGGAAGGGCTCATAATTTTTTTATTCCTCGTGAGCTCTTGCCTGTGAGGGGGGTCTGTACACCGGATGATGGAAGTTAATATCTCGATGTACAAATAGAAAAACCCTTGTTTTTAAGAAGAAAGAGAGAGAGAAAATGAAAAAAATTAACAAATGAAAACGATGAAGGGAAAAGAACGGGACAGATGGACGGGATGAATAAGGTTGAAGATAAAGATGAATTGAGGAGATCTTTCACAATGATAAATTTAGGACTTTGAAAATGATTAATAATTCACTTTGACTGCTAAAACGGTGTCATCCCAAAAAAAAATCTGCCCGAAAAACATGCACCCCCGTGCAGTAACATAAATGACTAGTAAGTTTGTACCAACTTTTTTAAATACTAAGCTGTCTTTGCTTCACATTTGAGGCGAAATTCTATGTTCTCAAATCAGAATCCCATAAAGTAAGATTTATTATTTTGGTTAAAGCAATGGTCTTAATTTATTAAGAAAACAAACGATTTAATTAGTTGTTAGAAAAAAGTAGAATGAGAAAAGGAAAGGAAAGGATCCTTAAGTTAATTATAATTAGACAGAGAAAAAAATCTGTAAATCCTTGTTTTTCTATTTGAGCCAAACGAGAAAATTTTATGTATATGTTTCAACATAACTACTCGTCCATATAACTTATTTTTGTATCTAAAAGATTCTATAAGTGGAAATTATTGAATTTTTTTTTTCTCTAAATTGAACTAAACAACTTTGCTGACTCGAGAGATGTCACTAATAATCAAATAATTGTATTAAAATAACTTTTTGATTTAGTGCTTATTTGAATAACTTAAAAGCTTGATAAAAAATTTGAGGTTAAAATCAATTCATTTTAACCACACATTTTATGAATCACACAAATTTTCAATCACATATTTTATCAAGTTTTATCAAAACCTACTAAAATTTTTATTAGAAACTTATTCAAAAAAAAAAAAAAAAAAAAACCTTAATATCTTGAACAATCAAAACCAAGTTCTGTAATAGTTACGAATTTCTGACTTGTTAATATCCCTAGTTAAGTTGGCTTTTCCATTTTATATCAGAAAGAAAATGCTGTAAAAATTTTGCACGCTATTCTTCTCACAACTCACTACTAAAAAACAGAGTTTCAGGCACGGATTTTTCGTTCCTAAAGCCTCAATATCCGTTGCTAATAATTTTCACCAACGGAATATTTGCAACCACAAATCCGTTAGTAATTTGAGGGTCGTTGATAGTTACTGGATTTTTTTTAATTGATTATAAGTGATAAATTATATTTGTGTCATCGGCTATAACTTTTGAACAAGATGATGATAATATCCTACGTCAGGTTGACATCAAAGCTCAAAATCTCATGTGGTGAGTCAATGCGATTTTAGAATATTCTTATGGAGTGGGATGGATAATGTAGGAGTGTACTTGAAAATAGATTCGATGGACTGGACTTTGGGTGAATCCTAGACTTGATTTTGGTGATGTAGGGATGAATTGCATTTGTTGCATCCGTTACAACTTTTGAATAAAGTAGTTAATGACGTGATATATTTAGATCAATTTAACATGATTTTGTGTAGAGTAATTGCTAAAATTTGCTAAAAAAAAAATAATGGATAATTTTCATTGATTGAGCTTTGAAGCGCATTAAAGAGAGATCCTAGATTTGGCCATTGAGAGGGGACCATTTGTCTCATTGTCCCATAGGCCTCATTTTACGCAAATTGGTTGCCTAATGTCATGTCGTTACAACATCGACCTCGAAGTAAACGCCATCATCTAAAATTGACAATCCTGATTGCTTACTAAGGTTGACCATACAGGTCATCATACTTAATAGGTCACCGTTGGGGCATGGACAGTATTTCTAAATAGTGTGTCTAAGCGTCATTTAGGCTCAGAGCGTGGGCAAAACGCACTCTTTAGACTAGGCGTGCTCTTATTTATTATTATTATTTTTTTCTGCCCTTAGATGCGCCTAGGTGCACTTTTTCGCAGCCATACATACTTTTTTTTATTAATATAATATTTTATAGTTTTAGATGTTTAATATGTATTATTATAATTGTTAAATAATTTTAAGATTGATTAAAAATAATATTAAAATAAGCAACATTTTTATACTCCTAGACTCGCCTAACTCGAAAGTCAACCTTCGCCCCTAATTACTTCTTACTATTTTTAGAACATTGGCTCTAGGTCATGATTGCATGTGCTCTAGAGAATCATAAATTGTCTTTGATTGGTGGAGGATGAGGTGATGATATCATAGACGTCACCTATCGCTCTGGGAGTTGTAGACCAAGCGGTTATGGAGTTATGAGAGAACGACTTTTCATGGTGTCAATGATGTTATCCACATTTTAAGAGCGACCAATGTCCCACCTTCCTTCAAATTTGATAGTCCGATCTATTCGAGTGTTTTGATTGTTCCAATAGTGTTTCTTATTCCAGATCTTATTTGTGGAGATTACGAGGTAGTGTGAGATCGGACACCAACAAATATCAATGTCAAAAAATTGTGCTCTGTGTGTGTGTGTGTCTATATTTGAACGTCTATTTACTGATAAAAAAATTCATCAACTTATAAATACAAGTAGTGTTTTGCATTTTTTTTTCCTCCGTATTTTTCAATTATGTAGGGTTTTAGGACTGAGGTTATGGTTGGTTTTTCCTTGTTGGAATTAAAATTGAAAGGCATATTTGATAAGTGAAATGGATAAGAGTTTAATTTATTTTCGTTTAATCTTATTTACTAAGGACAATTCAATTTATTGACATATATCGTTAATGGGACAGTCTTAAAAAATTATCAAACTTAATCAATATACCATGCAAAGTACTCAATACTTATTATTATCGAAATGTCACGAGCATGCTACAAATTAGGTGCGTATATGCTGCATGAATCTTTGTGAACTTACTAGTGGCATTATATACAAAGGAATATTTTTACTTATAAGTCAATTTTATAAACTTAAACAACCACAATAATTCGGAGTCGATGTTCACAAACCATTTCATTCATTTTTCGGTAATTTAACATATTGTCCATTAATCACGACAAGTCCTATATAATTTCACGCACCAATGTGCTACACATGAGACCATGAAATCTTTAGGACTGGAGAATTCTTGGCAGTGAAGTGGAAAAATTAGAAAGATACAAGACTCGATGGAGACTTTTATGTATTTTTTGATCAATCTCTATATCAATTAATTGCGCTGCATGAATGGCATGAAAATGACAGGACAGATAATTTGCTTTAAATAGAGAATAAAAGAAGATAAAACTTTCAACTACTTCTAGGAAATTACTTTTCACTGACAATATTAAACTATGCTTGGTTTAGATAAAAATTAGATTTTTAATAAATTTTGATACAAATTGATAGATTGTGTAGTTGAAAAGTTGTGAATCTCATTAAATGTGTGTTTAAAATTAAATATTGACTTTAACTTAGATTTTAGCCAATTTTTTTTAGTTAACCGAACATGGGCTACTTATCTTTGGAATAATTTATAAGTCAAATCAATCACCTAGGCCCCGTTTAGCACATTAATGTAAAAATGAGAGTGAAAAATATAGTCTTTATAGGCCCCACAAAAGAGATAGAAAGTCAAATATTGTGATTTGATGTAATGGATAACAGTCATATTTTTTATTTTAATGAGCAAATAATGAAACAAATGGAGGCCTAATATGCCCATGTTTGGATTAGTTTAAGAGGTTGATAAAATTTAAATCAAAGTTAACAATTAATTTTAATACATATTTCATGCGATTCGTAGTTTTTATCAACTTTCAACTACACCAAATCAAATATGGGCTATATACCAAACCCAAATCCTAATCCTAAATACATTATTTTGATTTCAACTACATCTTGTTTGATTATTATTTTTTTCAAAATATATTTTTCCCTCACTTTTTTTTAATCACACACTATTCATTAAAATAATATTATATACAAATTTAAATTTTTTTCTTTATTTTTTTTACCACACATTCTTTATTAATCTAATATTTCAAAATACATTAAATATTATATTTAATAAATAAATATGTCATATTAATTGTTTCATTTAAAAGGTTAAATCATTGAAGAAAAAAATGGACATTTATTTATTGCACTCGTCTTTTAAACACTCTCATCACATTAAAGCTTGAAACATGACAACTTGTCAATGAGACTTAAATTTTGATATTTTAATTTCCTTTACTATAATACTACTATCATCCACATCAAACTATTGGAAATGTAGCATATTAATCTATTTAAATTTAATATTTCACACATCTCGACTTTAATCATCCTTAGTCTTACTCAATCCCTGTTTAGTTTTGCTAAAAGTAAATTTTTAATAGAATTTGATAAAAGTTGATGAAATATATGATTAAAAAATTGTGGATTAATTGAAATTTACGGTTAAATTAACTGTTGATTTCAACTTAAATTTATATCATTTTTCTAACGAAACCAAACAAGAATCCTTGCAAAGTATTGCTTAGTAAAACATGTTTGGTCATGAACTACACATAATCCACATTTTATACTAAATATAAACCTTAATAAAAAACTTGCGTCCAAGCCTTTTTTCATGTAAATTTTTTGTTATAGATTTTATGGGGGGAGGGGGGATTGAAGAATGTAGGGTTACAAAATAAGAAAAAAATTATGAATACATGCAAAGTTGTTTATTTAAAAAATATCTGATTGAAAAATGAGTTTTAAAAAAAATAAACTTGAAACAATCTCTACCAAACATGAATTCAATATTTCTACACGAGAAGTGAGACGGGTTACCTTTTGGAGTTTAACATTACATAAAAATCATATTTTCTGAAATATAAGTAATTTAAAAATAAATTTAGCTCGAAGAATATCATCGTACTACGAGGGAAAAACTTTCATATTTTTCGAAATTCATCATGCAATATTTTTTGAATATATAAAAGAACCAAAATAAAATCCATGAGTGGCAAACCATGATGCTCCTATTAGGCTGCAATAAGTTCCAAGACATGATTGACCCTTCGAAATTCTTGGAGACAAACCTTAAATTGATTAAAAGATATAAGACACGTGGCATCATTTAATCAACATTGTTGACTCTTCGAAAATCTTGGAGACAAACTTTAAATTAATTAATAGATATAGGACTCGTGGCATCATTTAATTAACATTGTTGACTCTTCGAGAATCTTGGAGACAAACCTTAAATTAATTAATAGATATAGGACTCGTGGCATCATTTAATCACTATTTTTAATTAATGCTGTTGATTCAAGGATGGTCATCAGTTCACCATACACCAAAAAAAATAATAAAAAATAATAAAAATAAAAATTGGAACATTTCGTCTTCCACGCTATTTTATTAATTAGGATAGAAAAATTGTGTTACATCAATTGATTTAATTTTTATAATCTATCATAAATTCTATCACTAAATTAATTATCGTATAGTGTCATTATTAACAAAAGCTGAACAACAATACTTAGTCATTGTTTGATCCACATTTTCAAAAACTCATTTTTTTCACGGAATCCACGATTTCTACCAATTTTAAACAACACATTTTATCAATTTTTATCAAACTCTGCTATAAACTTGACTTTTATCTAAGTTGAACAGGGTCTTGAATATCATTTCTCTATAGAACAATATCATACAGTTAGAAAAAGAAAAAGATATTAGTAACAACATTTATAAAATCAAACCAGACCGATTGATTCAATCAGAAAAACTAGGAATTGAATCAAAATTTGATTAGATTATAGCACTTGTTTGAGCCCCATTTTGGAAGAAAAATGCATTTTTAAACAGTGTATTAATGGAAAATGTGTAGTTAAAATATAAGAATTTTTTTTGAATTTATATGTAATATTATTTTATTGAAAATGTGTAGTTGAAATGATGTCAAAACACCATTTAAAAATGTATTCTTTCCCAAAGACCTGGGCTTAAACAGGGCCATAATAAATTAATAATTTAATTAATACTCGGTCAAGTCACCGAAATCAGTCAGTTAAACCGGAAACCAAGAATCGGTCATGGTTTTCGAACCAATTTCCCAATTTAAAAAATATATATATTATATAATAAAAAGGTTAGTTTAAAGATGGCAATCCATTTACGCATTTTCCAATCCTGTGGAGGTCTTTTATAACCATTATGGCCACATGATGCGTGATTACAAAATTAAATTACTCAATTCTATAGATTGCCAAACAATTTTTTTTTTCATCTTACAAATTATTTAGTAAAATTCAAATGAGTTTTTAAGCGATCCAACAAATTACAAATTAGTAAATTTCTTATTAAAAATCATACATTTGACATATTTGTATTTATTTTGAATTGACGTTGCGAACATTTAATTACATATTGTTATGAAAATAAAATCAAAATATATTATAAATCTCTATTTATTACCTTTGTTTTGACCCTTGTTCGACGTCGGTTGAACATCTTGGCTCTTAACTCTTTCTTTTTTTTGGGCCGATGCTCGGGCCAAATTTTAAAATATTGATTAGTAATGATATTTATCTTAACTTGGAATGATCACCATGTTTATGACTTTAAATGGTAAGATAAAAAAATATATTTCATATTCATACATTTAATTTGACTTTATCATTTCACAACATGTAACTATGTAGAATCGACGATGATCCACTAGAGATAAATATAGCATTATTATAAAATGGGCAATTATATTCACGGCACAATTTTTATTTGTTGTACCACATTTTAATTACACTCAAGGTTCTTAAGCTTTGCTCATTACAATATTTACATTCTTAACGATTTTCATGTCCTTCTTATCATCAAACATTTCATTATTTAACATATTCTGTATTTTATAATAGTTTTATATTCAAAAGCCCATTGAAATGATGTAAAACAACTTATTTTTCATCATATTTAAAAAAAAATTGCTGAAAAAATATTTTTCCCTCATTTCAAAACATGAAAACAAAATATTTTGATATTAATCATTTTTAAGAGCGAGATATACTAATTATTGAAATGTTGAAGATAATAATTCGACGAAAAAAGGTAAAAAAAATAATAATAATAATTACAACGTGAAAAGATTGATGAGTTTTTGAAATGTGTTGTTAAAAAATTGTGGAATACATGAAAGATATAATTAATATTGATTGTTTAACTTTAACTTAAATTAAAATCAGATTTTAATTTAAACCAAACAGGCTTTTAAACTGACCTTTTGATTTAATAAAGTCAATATAATTAATTGTCTTAAAAAATATTAATATGTTGGAAAACTCCAATAATATTCTTTTATTCCACATAATTTGCACATGCTGGAATCAACCGTTGGCAGTTCAATGAATCCAAACAGTATTTACTTTCCCATATATAATTATTTTATCTAACTATAATTTTATTATTAGTTCACATCTCAACAACACAAATATTTTGCATCCGACTGAACGCATTCATTGAACTGTAGCATACTCCCTTCAAAAACTAGCACAAAAATCAAAATCTATTTTTCTGTTTTATATTATGACATTATTAAAATCTCTTTTAAATTAGCGCTATAATCAAAAACTGTTTTCTCGATTCTTTCACTTCAATTATCTGATGATTATACCCATGTAGACTATAGAATATTCCATTGTTTCCCTTCGATGCCTAAGTACACACTAGCATGCTTTTCTAAATTTTAAATCTACGATGAATTTGAAAGTATATTATATATTTATTTGCAAAGACTGATCATAATTTAGGATGTATTCGTCATGGTTTTTGAGAAGTCAAAAAAAGATTTTGAGATTGTAAAGGTGCTTTTAGGACTAGACATGTTAGATTAATTTTATAAAAGCAATTCATTTAAGCCCCCGTTTGACCCCCATTACCTGAAAATGAAAATGGGGAGAATAATATTTTTTTTAGAAAAATGAGTGGTTGAAAAAGAAGGAAAAATTTTCGATTTACGTGTAATATTATTTTATGGAAGATTGTGTGGATGAAAATAGGAGAGAGAAAAATGAAATATAATGTAATTAAATTTAATGGGGATCAAACGGGGGCTGTTTGAAGAGTTTTTAACGGAAGTTAGTCAAATGTGACTTCTTCTACAAGTTCGTTTAAAAGAGAGAACCTTTTTAAAAGTTAATTTTCAAACACCAAGTAAAACAAGTAGAAGCAATTGCCCTTAGTCCAATGCGATAGATTTATCCCCGACCCAAGTATTATTGATAAGATTTTTCTTCTTGTTATATTGGATAAAATTTTTCAACGACGCCTTTTTATCCATAACAATACGATTAAACCGCTTAAGCCAGTGATTAGGAGTAAGGACAATATGAATTACTCCCAAGAATATAGTTTTTTGCTATTCTTAATTTATCATTGTTAATCTTTGAATAATTTTAAGATATGAGTTGGTTCATTGTATCTAATCTTTCCAATGCACGTCATTTTACAAAAGTTATGCAATTAATTGTCATTTTCAGTCATTGGAGGAAATCTTGTGGAATGGACCAAAGTTGACAAAGGAAGTTAAAAATAAGGATAGTTCTAAACGAATTTAAAAGGGACTTCCATTGAAAAGGGACATTTCGAAAAATTCGCAGTATTGCTTCGTTACAAATTAGTGGGCCGGACTTGTTTTCTTCCACTTTTTCTCAGTAACTTTTCGTTGGAATAATTAGGCCCAACACTACAGTCATACATGCATAAAGAAAATAGTAATTCTATTTAGTATCACTGTTCTGATAGTAGTAGTGTCTAATTTTCTTCTACTTTTTTTAGTGACTTTTCGTTGGAATAACTAGGCAAATCTACAGCTTGACATGCATAAAGGAAATATTAATTCGATTTAGTAACACTATTGTGATAGTAGTGGTGTCTGATTTTTTTCTACTTTTTTCAGTAACTTTTCGTTGGAATAATTAGGCCCAACACTATGGCTTGACATGCATAAAACAAATATTACTTCTATTTAGTATCGCTATTGTGATAGTAGTGGTGTTTGATTTTTTTCTACTTTTTTCAGTAACTTTTCGTTGGAATAATTAGGCCCCACACTACGGCTCGACATGCATAAAGGAAATAGTAATTCTATTTAGTATCACTAATCTGATAGTAGTGGTGTCTGATTTTCTTCTACTTTTTTTAGTGACTTTTCGTTGGAATAACTAGGCGAAACTACGGCTTGACATGCATAAAGGAAATATTAATTCTATTTAGTAACACTATTGTGATAATAGTGGTGTCTAATTTTTTTCTACTTTTTTCAGTAACTTTTCGTTGGAATAATTAGGCCCAACACTATGGCTTGACATGCATAAAGCAAATATTACTTCTATTTAGTATCGCTACTGTGAAAGTAGTGGTGTCTGATTTTTTTCTACTTTTTTCAGTAATTTTTCATTGGAATAATTAGGCCCCACACTACGGCTCAACATGCATAAAGGTAATAGTAATTCTATTTAGTATCACTGTTCTGATAGTAGTGGTGTCTGATTTTCTTCTACTTTTTTTAGTAACTTTTTGTTGGAATAATTAGGCGAAACTACGGCTTGACATGCATAAAGGAAATATTAATTCTATTCAGTATTGCTATTGTGATAGTAGTGGTGTCTGAATTTTTTCTACTTTTTTCAGTAACTTTGATTTGGAATAATTAGGCCCAACACGATGGCTTGACATGCATAAAGGAAATAGTAATTCTATTTAGTATCGCTGTTGTGATGGTAGTGGCATCTGAACTATTTCGATGCCACTTGTGGTGATTTGTGGCAGACATAATTATGGAAGATGGTGGTTTGTTTGTGTCATTTTGTTTTTTGAAAAATACGTAAGTTGCTATATTGACTAATGTATTGTAAGACTCAATACAGTTTAATTTACAAATTCAAAAAACTATATACAAAGTAAAAAAGATTACTACATTGTTAACTTTGACTTTATTTACAATTTCAAGAATAGGGGCATAGTGAAAATTTACAATTTCAGGAAATTACATACGCTGTAACATGATTAAAACATGGTGAAAGACTGCAAGTTACAGTCATTGTAATAACTTGTCAAAAAATTACATACACGTCAAAAAGTTACATACACAGTACTTTGTTAAAAGATACATTAAAAATTTATACTGACGGTAACTTGTAATTTTCTTTAAGCTCAGTTTACATTGTAACTTTACCAAATTTAATAAAAATTATAATTTTCCAATTCAAGCCCCTATTCATTTCCTGTTTGTGTAAATAGTCGATTTTTGTTGATTGATAATTAGGAAATGGATGTGGGTAACCCGTAGTTCAGCCCAGTTTCCATCAACAAAACCTGGATTAGGCCCTTTACTTGTTTACCCAAATGAAGTGCTCTCTAACAACTACTATTGTGCGTTTTTGAGTCATAATAGAGAAAGAGCCGTTCTAGACTAACAGGGCCACATCAGCCCTGTCCGTCTAGGGGGTCCATCAAGAATAATCTTTAGAAAAAAACTATATCAACTTCATTTAAAGTACCGTCTGTTCAGAATAATTTAGAGTCCGTTTAATTAAAAAGATGAAATTGAATTGGATGGAAAACGAATTTCAGGGAATTGAATTGCCTAAAATTGTTTTCCTGAGAATTGTAAATTATTGTGTTTGATTGGTATAATTTTTCACGTGGAAAATATTGAAATAAAAGTATTTTTTGATGTTCGTTTGACTTTGTTTTACATGAAAATTGTCAATTAAAATGATAGAATTTACTGGTATGGGGGATGACATTGGTTTCCATTGCCAAAAAAAAAAAAATATTCAAGAAAATCATCTATTTTTTAGTGTTCGTTTGACTTTATTTTACATGAAAATTATCAATGAAAGAGAAATATTTTTTTACAATAATTATTAGAATTGGTTCCATTGCCTATTAAAAAAAAAAAAGACAGAAAAAAAAAATCGCTACACAAGCCGGGTCCAATTCTCCCCATATATGGTGAGAATTGGAATTCCACCAAATCAAGGAATAGCACAACTTCCAATAAAAGCTAGAAATCAATTCCATGGAAAATCTTGTGAATCAAACACTACATTTACATGGAATTGGGTAAATCAAATACACCCTTATAGAAAAACTATATGAACTTAATTTAAAGTACAAATTCCCCTTACCCACGCCAAAAAAAAAAAAAAAAAAAAAAAATCTAAATTAACTAGCTTCATCCCATCCATAGTACGAGAAAACATTAGTTTTTAATATTTTTTACCTGACGAACAAATTAACTACTTAAGGATTCGATTACTCGTATGAGATTCTGTTGTAAATATTAAACAAAATATACGTTCTTTTCGTACTATTTGTTGCTCCCAAGAACTATAACTTCAAGATTAATTAAAAATCAAAATTCAAATAATCTTTTAAAAACGGGATAGGCAAACCTATTTTGGCACTCTTAGTAGAGAAAAATAGAATTGAATTAGCAGAAATGTTAGAATTGACGATGATGCTACCAAAAATTGTATGTCATTTTTCCGAGCTTGATGTCTATGAATGAACAGGAGCGCGATCTTCGGTACCTGAAACAAAGGCGTCAAGGTGTTTCCTTATAGCCCCTACGGTACTTAAGTCAGAAAGAGAATTTGTACGTGAAGCTATGAATTGAGAATAATGAAAAACATACTTGAATAATGAATAGAAGGCATATATTTATAGAGGTAGAAACTGCACTTCTAGCAGAATTTTAAGTTAGTCAAATGTCCTTATTCGTAGGAGTTGTACCTGAAAGGGGCATTGGACTTATTCTATGATTGTAAGTCCAATCATAACCTGATAGTGACGTATTTCAGATAGAGTCCTCGTAGGAGTCAAGTGTCGGTGTGTTCGAATAAGGTTAGAGTCCTAAATATGTAGGAGTCAACCTAGGTTAAGAATAGCTACCCTGAGTTTGACCAAGGGGGCAGGCTCGAGGACTTAAGCCTTAGAGTAGCTATCATGCCCGAGGACATATTTCGAGGATAGTTGCCATATACCGTCGCCATCACATGGTACACGATGCTCAGCACAACATTGATGGAATAAGAAGAAAAGGCCTTTTCAAATCCTCGGGGTTACAAAGCTCGAGGTATACGAACATCTACCACATTAGACAACAAATAAGCGATCGACAAATATTTAATTTTACTAATTTTGATTCATCTCTAGAATTAAAGTAAAAAAATCTCAATTATATTAGTTTCAATCAAAACAAAGCCAACAACTATATTCCTCAATCAAAATTGCACTCAATCTTTCCTAAATTATGGAACGAGCACTTATTAAAGAATTCAAAATAAAAATGATAAACACATATCAAGCCCTTGTATATGTACGTTTTAGGTTACAACATCAACAACCCACTTGACGCCATACGCAAAAAACAACAATCAACATTCTTCTATAAACTTTTCAAGTCATATGTTCAGCGCAAAATATATCACCAGCACACGTTTTATCTTGAAAACAACAAAATTTAATTCAACTCCCTTATTTATTTCCCGACCAAACATGCAACATTTGATTTATAGGAATTTTTTTAGATTGGACTCAGATATCAAAATCATATTAAAGAAATTTCAACATCCATCATATTCAATGCTTCAACGATCCATATACCGAATGTATGTCAATCTCGTTTTCAAACTTCCTCCTAATTAGGGACCATCTCGAAAATAAAGGAAATATCGAATCATCCTCTCTATACAACTAGCATTCATTTGGAATTACAGTAGTCTCCATCCTTATTTAATGTAGTTTGCCTCTTATAACGGACAAAATACATACATTTGAAAAGATATAATAAACGATATAATTATAAATAGATAAATATTAGCATAGTAATTATGAATTCATTGAATTGTGGGATTAAAATAAAATTTAATAATTTTAACTAATTTATAATTTTGCCAAACATTAAATAAAAAAAATGCTATTCGAAGATGAAATAATTTTCAATTTTTGAGTTATTCAATGCACAAGTTTTCATGGGTTGGTGATACTTTGATCATTTTGCCTCCCTTATATTTTTAGTTGACTTTTTCAAATGTCTAGAAGCCCTAAGTTATTCACCTGTAAATACAGAATAATACTATTTAGCATCTGTTTCGCGCGGATTAGTCGCTAACAATTAAAAGGGATCAGACGATTGTGTAAGGGACAAACCTCTTGAGACAAAGTCCCAAAAAGGGGTGTTCTTTATTGGCGATGACTTTACAATTGGAAATTAAAAACAGAATGCCTCCAAGGGGCACAAGCACACGAGTTACTGAAAGAAGTGTTTAAATCTAAATTAA
>NW_019229387.1:85740-88397 GCF_002742605.1 Olea europaea var. sylvestris
TCCATACATAACTCCGAACTTTCTCGCATCCGACAATGTCGAACTCAATGAGTTCTACCTAGGTCCTTTCTTCAACAATGCAGAGGCAGTCGAACAAGCGGCGGTGGGTCAGCTGTTTCCTTGTACTCAAGGCCCTCCATTTCTAAATTCTCTGCCGTTGGGGCTACTTCGCGAAAGAGGTATTCGCACTTGGCCCAAATCTGACGTAATTTTCCGTAGGTGGTATGCTCGCCTTGTGGACCATGGTCCTACTAACGCGCTTTTTGATAATGCTAGGATTTCTGATTTGTTAGAAATCTCTCTTCAACCCCCTACTTTTGATTCAACACTTTTTTCGATCGCTTTAAGTTTTTGGTCTTCTGAATATAATACCTTTGTTTTCTCTCTTGGCCCCATGTCTATTATTTTAAGGGATGTTGGGACCCTAATGAATCTGCCACCTTTGGGCGATACCATTTTTCCTCGTATCTTGGTTTCTGGTGGCGCCCCAAAGTTTGGTAAAACTCTCACCGAGTCTTATTCAAGCCTGCAAACCCTTCATAACCATTCGAGCGCTGAACCTTCCCATACAGAGCGAGTGGCCTTTTTTCTGGCTTGGCTTTGTAAATATGTTTTGTGTGTGCCAAGCATAAAGCCCTCCCTGAGTTATTTACCCATAGCGCACGAATTGGTGCGTGGCAGGCCTCTGAATTTATGTTCTTTCTTTTTGACTGCCCTCTATAGAGGCATGACCTCTCTTCAAACTCAATTGAAAAATGGTGCATCTCCCACTGGCAGTGGACCTGGTTGAGATCCTATTTTCCATTATTTGGTACTCCATCAATTTCTCGTCCTTCTGCTAGCTGCTATGGGCTAGCTATTGAGCCCCTGGCTCTTGTAAATATGTCTAGAAGGGACATTTTTTCATTTTTTTATTCTTTGGATTCAATCCCTTCATTCTTTCCTTTTGTAACCTTGTTCATCATTAATGAACATATATGTTAACTTCTTGTTCATTTATTTGACGTTTATCTTTTAATCGCCAATTTTTCAAGCATTTAACTGCTTTGTGCTAAAAATCTTGCACAGTTTTTCTTAATATTTCCACCTCTTTTCCCAAGACTTTGGGCTACTTAATTCCATTTACTAGGCAGAATGTGGCTGCTCATATTCCGTCTCTTCATCTCCACCTCCTATAAATGTACGTATGCTTCACACTTTCCATCTTCCATTCCATCTTCCATCTTCATCTTCATTCTCTTCTTCGAAACCAATTTGCTACCGTTGTTTGGCATTCTAACAATCAATCCAAAACCTTCGTCTTCTATAAAAAATGGATTGTTTGGTCTGTCCATTTTACTATTTGCCTTGATGTCACCTTTGGTATGGGAGGTATAAGAAATATTTTTTGGCCAGCAGCAAAGTTTTTCCCATCAAAGTACTTCCCATCGTCTCTTTGTCCTTTACAAGGAGTTCGATGATAGAAGGCGATTTTTGGGATGCTTGCGGGCCACCTTGCTTGCTGAGAGTGCTTCTCAGCCTCTTTGCCCGCCATTGCAGCGATGCATTTAGGAAGGCGGTGCGAGACCAGTCCACCCTCTTACTCGGCGATCGACCGGGAGATTAGTTTACTTTTAATTGTAGTTTATAGAACATCCATTATTTGTATTTTTGTATCTTTGTAATGAACGTTTGATAATAAAGGATTTTATTTGAATGTATTTCGCTCTGACCTTGTTATCCTTAATCATTCAACATGTTTTGATTATATTTTTATCTGTTCACATTCCCATAAAGAAGAAACATATTTTTTCAAATATTTGCCGCTAATGAATCTCACGTGCTTGGTGCCATCTAAATCTTCCAAATGATACGCTCCATTGGGCAACACACTGTTTATTTTGTATGGTCCTTCCCAATTGGGCGACCACTTCCCGTACTTTGGATCCTTGCTATCCAAATGGAGTATCGTCTTCCAAACTAGTTCACCCAGGCTAAACGACTTGGCTATGACTTTTTTATTATAAAACTTAGCCATTCTTTGTTTTTGAACTTGCAATCTATCTAAGACGTCCAACTTTAATTCGTCCAACCCCAATAAATTTTGAACTAGTGATTCGGTATACTTATCATCATTTAACTTATGTTGCAAGCACACTCTAATCGATTGCACATTGATTTCCATAGGCAAAACGGCCTCCTGTCCATAAATAAGTTGGAAATGAGTAACTTTGGTACTTGACCGAGGTGATATTTTATAAGCCTATAAGGCCTTGTTCAGACATTCGTGCCAATTTCTGGCATTTTTATCTATCATCTTTCTGATGATATTTTTTAGAATCTTATTAGAAGATTCTGCTTGTCCGTTGGATTGAGCGTAATATGGTATGGAGTTTACTAATTTAACCCCAAACTCGCTCAAAAATTTGTTCACTTGATCCCCATTCAAAAACGTTCCGTGATCTGCCATCAACGTTTGTGGAATTTCAAACCTATAAATGATGTGATCACGGATAAACTCTATGACATTCTTTTGGGTGATCTCTTTCAAAGGTACCGCATCTACCCACTTGGTGAAATAGTCGGTTGCAACTATAACAAAAGTATGTTGCTTGGACGATGGGGGATAAATCTTCCCTATCAGGTCTATCGCCCAACCCTTGAACGGCCAAGGTTTA
>NW_019229387.1:88527-88739 GCF_002742605.1 Olea europaea var. sylvestris
ATTCTTCCATCTTTGGCCAAAAATATCCACTCCTAATAATTAACCATCTCATCCTTTGGCCAGCTTGATGAGCTCCACATATCCCTTCGTGCACCTCAGCCATGATTGTTCTGGCTTCTTGCAGACTTACACATTTTAGCAATACACCATCAGAGCGTTTCTTAAACAACTCTTCATCTATTAGCGTATAGTTCAGCAAACACAGCTTCATT
>NW_019229387.1:88851-138509 GCF_002742605.1 Olea europaea var. sylvestris
TCACGGGCAATATGGTTCCATACTCACAAGTAGACTTCCAATTCAAAGCCTTTGAGTACCCCGAGGCCATTTGGGCCAACTCATTTGCCACGTCGTTATATATCCTATTAACGCATTGAAGTTCTACTTGGTCGAATTCTTCTAACAATTCTTGGGCGATCTCATAATGACTTATAATGAAATCACTTTGGCATTTAAAATCACCAATCAATTGGTGGGATCAATTAGGCCTTCAGCTCGCTATGCTCAATCTCTATGTGCGACATCTGTATTAATATACAATTTTTTTCCGTGTTAGCTCTTATCGAATCGATCTGTATCGCTTTAATCAACTCTATATGTCCGTTGCTCAGTCCACGAATAGCGCTTCCGTTCTCAATAATTCATATATATATATATAAGTAGTTGTTCTCTTTCATAGCTCAAGCTTGTTGGCTGGACCCGGTCTGTTGACCCTGGCTTGAAGGTCCGCTTTCTTTGCCTTCCCTCCGTGACTGCCTTCCGTCAGTCATGGTCTAAGGTCTGTCCTACGCTCCACTATAAGCTAAAATCATTCTTTAACCTGCCTAAAGGCATAAAGAAAGGCATAAATAGAGGCATTCCTCTTCTAGTAGATCCAATCCAGATCGAGCATATGTACAAGAAGAGCTCTTCCCCCTCTGTGAGTAGCTTCTTCTCCTTTCTCGGCTGGTAGTTAAATACGGGGGTCTTTCGCTTTGCCTTTCGCAGAGTGTGAAATCCCGAGCTCCTAGGGACTTTGCTTCCCTCTTAGAGTAGCGTCCCCCTTTTGAACATCAAAATAAAAGCTAATTATTGTAAGATGAGAATAGGACGCTCCCCTCTGACTGAGCTACGAAGTCTTTCATTGATTCCTAAGGTCAGGACAAGGCCCCCTTTCTGCCGATCTTTCTTTCCGGGGTACCTCTGCAAAGATTAAGGATTTCCCCTGCTGGGCTTTCTTCTTAATTACTGGGAGGCGAAGTCCCCTTTCTTTCTCTATGCTATATCTCCTATAGGCAGGCAATTGTTGCATCTCCTTTTTAGGACTGCTCTTAGAGTAGCGTCCCATTCTTCGCCATAAAGAAAATCTATTGTTTTCGCAAAAAGGGACGCTTTAGCTATCTCTGTTCTTTCTATCGCTCTTTCCGAGGAAGTACCCCCCTGGGGAGCTTCTTTGTTCCAGGCAACCAAGGCTAAGGTCTCCCTTTAGTGTGTAGCCCCCTAGGAAGAGAAGATAAGATGAAGAAGAGGGGCTTCTCTAGTCCAAGAATTCCTCTCTTCCCTCCAAATAGCGTAAGAGAAGTAAGAGAAGCGGGTGCTCTTTTCCGGGTGCTCTTCTCCCTCGGTGAGGTGAGTGGCTTGGTCTCCTTGCTTGTCTCTTAGTTGAATAAGGCTTGCTTTCCCTTTCGTGGATTGTTCCGTCCTGATCCCAGATGAGGAGGGAAGTCGTGAATTTCTTTCCCAATAGAGGACTGTTCTCAGTGCCCTAAGCACTTGTCGCCCGGTCTACCACGCGAAAGTGTCCCAATGACACATCGGCCTCTACCGTATCGCATTCTCGCACATGCATAGGTGATAGCGAGATCCTGGGCACCATCCTTTTCAGCCCTTTCCTTTTCTTTGATTTTATCATCGAGATTGGCCTCCGTTCATGCCCATACCTTTTCCAGCAGCTAGCGGAGGAGCACACTTTTCTTACTAAAAGGGAACACGAGAAAGAGGTATACCAACCAATTGTATTGATTAAGTTTCGGAACCGGACATTGCAAAAGCAAGACTAGCACTTACAGATTAGGGAAGGGGGAGTGAGGTAGTTCTTGTCTATTCGGGTGGGAATAAGAAGCTCGTTTCACTCAATCGATGGCTGGAGGCACCAGGGAGATTGCTTGCTGAGCAGCTGTCGGCGTAGTAGTTTTATAGGTCTAGTCTTCCACCGTCAGCATCCTTTTTCTTTCTAAAAAGATATTCTTTTTGTTTTTCAGTACTGGTTGGAAGGTCAGCCCTTTCCGAAGATAAGTAATTTTGGGCTGGGAACTACCCGGCTGCCCTGGACTCTATTCCATCCGGGCCTGAAAGGCGAAAGCCCCTGGAAAGCCGATAGCACATCAGAGAGATAGACAGAAACGAACGGAACCTAGCGAGTCTTCGGCTAGTCCACTTGTAGGGAACCTATTCGCAGGAGAGAAAGACTGGCACGATGCCAGGTGAAGCTAGCAAGGCGGAGGTCGGTGATGGGTCCCAAAGAATGGTTTCATCAAAGCACACTCCCATTCCAAGCCCGACTCGAGAGGGAGAGCTTGAACAGGACATAGGGCCCAGGATCGAAGAAGCAACGGTACACTTCGCACGAACCCCTGAACTTCTTTACGGAAGCTTTCTCGGAGTCTCGCTGAACGTACGTGGGACTGAACAGTTCCTGCATATGCTTTCACAGGGTTGCAACCCATTGGATGGAGTCTCGTTTAAAAGAAAGATATCTCCTAGCTACAATGCTGAATGAAACTACAATTCGTCCTCTGCGAAGAAATACTCCCCGCCAGGTTCATTCCGCCCTCCCTCACGTGACTAAGCGCTGGTTGACCACTTACCGACCAAGAACAAGAAGTGGTGCGTTTCATGAAACCCGGGAAATTTGGACAAAACCTACTTGGAGCCCTAAACGGGGTCTCGTTTTGCAACCAATCCAGTGAACACGGGATTTTTCGTAGCAAAGCGAATTCCGCCCTAAGCGAGGTGCCAAAAGTAGCTTTTTTTACTACTTAGGTGGGACTCAAAGTTTCACAATCGAAGGTGCCTCTCAGGGCAGAATTGGGCTTGACTAATTTTCCCTATATATAGAATGAAACTTTGCGAAACGAAACAGCGTATCAGGGCGTAAAACCTTTGACCCGCTTTTGCACCTATGTTTGATAGACAGCTTCCAGTGCGAATCCATTCGTTTCTATTCCAGTAGAGAAGTATAAAAGAGCTATTATCCACTGGTCGAGGAAGCTGAGAGGAAAAAGGCAGAATTCACCCAATTCAATATTAAACAAGTCCGAACTCTTGAATCATTCCTGGAGTCTGTGTCTGGCGGGCGTTGGCACTTTTGTGCTGTAGGATGAATCTCTTTCTGAGTATGGTTTCGGGTTGGCATAATTTCCGTAGGATCATTTCATAATGTTATGTGAGCCTCTCTTGATTCAGGAGACGGGGAATACTTTTGGTAGCGAATAGTTATCTTGTTTCGTGTGTCCCTTGTCTTTCTCTATACCGGAATAAAGCGTCAGGTAAGCGATCCTCACATTTCCTGTTCTGCAAGGAATAAAGCAACCAGAGAAGTACCTAACCGGATCATGTTTACTCGATCAAGTTTCCTCTTTCTGGTCTCTGAGTCATTCAAGAGTTCTAAGTCTTATCCCTTAAATACGATGGATTCGTGCAATAGTCCGGCCCTAAGCACTTAGTTTGTCCCTAAAAAGCACTGTTGTTCCGCTTGGAAATCTCTAACTTATGAATAAGGATTTGTCCCTTCTAATGTCATGTTTAAGTCTGGAACCTTGATTGAAATCACACTAGAAGAAGACCAACGAATTCATTTCCCTATGGCCCGTGGGCTAAAGGATAGAAAAATTCAGGTAGAATGAAGGGATTTCTCGAGTATTGGGCATGGATTTAGAGCCGGAGTAGTCAATATCATTCACAACGAGATCCGTTAGCGCTAGTAGCTAGCCTTCATGTTCAGCCGCGGATGCTGCGAAAAGACAAATACCATTCGCATTCAATTCGTTCCGAATCGGCAAGATCCATTTCTTTTCTGCCTTCTTCCTTAGTCTCCTCTAATCTGTAAAGAATTGCTAATCCACTCTCTCTCCTGTACTGAAGGAACTCTGGGTTACCAATGCTTCTAGCTATTGCGAATCAAGCTTGAGAAAAGAGAGCTGAAACCCTGATGAGTTCCGAGTCTCTAAGAAAGAGGAATTCTACTTTTTTCAATCATTCCCATAAAAAAGGGAGTTGACATGGAAGGTCGCAAGAGAAAATCTTCTTCTTTCTTTGTTCGCCAGCTAAAGAATGGTAAGAGGGAGGCTAGCAGCTTCCATAGCTGTCTTAGCAGTAAGTAGCCCTTACTTAGGAAGAAAGAGAGTGAAGCCAGATTCTTTTCGATCTTCTACCGTAGTAGAATGAATACCAAGTCAATTTCTAAAGAAAGGGATTGGATATGACTCTATCAATTCCTTAACTCAACTATACGAGACCACTCAAGCAAGGGTACGAAAGAAAGTACGCTTTTCATTCCCATCTCGAAAGCAGAGTTCAGAGCTGAAAAAGAGTTCCCAGTCGACAAGAGAGAGGGCATACTAGACTTTCTATTGATTGAGACCCAGAGCTTCTTATTGGAAAGAAGAACTTCTTCTTAATCAAGCAAGCATTCCCACCGTAGTCACAAGGTAAACCGAAGCACAGAAAGAGCTAGCAAAGTAAGTAAGGAAGAAGGGACTCAACTTCCTTACGAAGTAGGAGCGGAAGCCGAAAGGCTAGAGAAAAGAAAGGCGATTCCTTTAGAGCTTGGCGCGTTGTCGGAATAGGCTGTGATGCCGGGAAGAAAGCCAATCACTCTTTCTTTATCACCGTAAGTAGCAATAAACTGGTCTTAGTCCTTTTACTATTCTTTCACTGGATTCCCCACTCTAAGGGAAGTGAGCCGAGGAAAGGCAGTGAAGGTTCGATTCCGTGTTCGGGTGGGTGAAAGCCCTGGGTTGCGTAGAGAAAGGATAATAGAATTGTGAAGCCAAAAAGACCTACTTTCCTAAAATGAGAGCTTTTGTCGATACGCTCTTCCCCAGTCGTGTTGAAGAAGCTGGTATTGGACCGCTTTCCTTGGCTAAAGTAAAGGGGATCGATCCCAGACCTAGGGCGAAAGAGGCCAGATTCAATTCCTTCTCTTATGCCAGGTCTGGGGGAAAACATGTTTGTTAGTTTTGCCGCTAGGGGAGAAGAACATTTCTCGAAATCGAAGTACCTCTATGAGGGAAAAGGTCTTCATTGATTTCGCCCATAGGCGGGATCTCAATTCCTCGTTTTTGACATGCTACTCACGGGGAAAGTGCCATTTGTTGCTTTTCCAATAGAGAGGGGAACAACCAATCGAATGATCTTTAGTGCTCTCGCCTTACTCAGTAGGGCCGTATTAGCAAGCGTGACGTGCCGGACTTACCCAAGACCTCTTTCTTTACCGGCAACAGAAGATGCACAAAGTGCTTTCAGTAGCACTACCGAGTTCGCATCAGCGATTTTATCAACAATGGAATCAATGGCTTTGGTCTTGGAATTCATCTACCGGCATCGGAGGGAGAAGAAGAAAAAGCATTGACTTCTTTATCGGAGCTAACAGCCGCTTTAACGAGAGCGCAGCAGCTTGACCAACGAGGTGAAGGAGCTGAAAGGGCCGTTACCATGAGTTCTAATACTTCCTTTCCTTGAAGTTTCAGCCTTGCGACGTCATGTCATGTCAGTCTATCAGTTTCAGATAGATTCCTTCTATTGGAAGAAAGGGAGAGTCCCAGCCTTTCTTTGTTTTCAAGCAGTTCCCCTGATTAAGCTTTTCCTAGCCGCATTGATGATTGATCACCTTCGCTCATCGGGAAAGCTGGGAGCAAGCTAGTATAGTTCTGACCTAATCTTTAAAGATTCATAGTCCCGAAGCCCCTACTCTTCCTAAGAGAAGCAGAATCGAAAAGAAAGCACTTCACTGACGCTATTGATTGAGAAGGGAGAAGAAGAGCCCCAAGCCCTTTGCCCGAAGGCTGAATGTCCGACAAAGGAAAGGAAAAAGAGAAATCAGGGTACTCAGGGTCTCCTAAGGGTCTTAACCTAGCTCCCGAGCTCTTCACCCTTCAAGAAAGCTATGAAAGGCAGCTTAGGCAAAAGCCACTCTCACACCATCGGGATCAGAGTAAGAAAACCAATAGGAAAGCAGCGACTAAGATGGGAATGGCAAGGAGGAGACTAGTAGTAATAAGAAGATGCACGAGCTGTAACCTTATATACGTTATTGGACGATAGGGATTTTGAAAAGCTAGAGCTAGAAGAAAGAAAAGGAACAGACTTGATATACGAGATTGAGAGATTAGGGATCAGAGTTCATAAAAGGCGCTAGACAGTCCCAAGGTCAGGAAGGGAAAGGAAAGAGCTGCCCTTGAAAGGACATATCTAGCCAAAGCAAACAGAGAAAAGGAGCGAAGCCGCTCGACTGTAAGGAGAGGAGATGGAAGGGGAGAGAAAGAGTGAAGAGTCCCTCCCTTCATTAAGGGAATGGGGAGTCCGGGATAAAAGCCACAGTAGAGTAGATTGATAGATTCATAGTCCCGAGATGAGTGATCTCCTGAGATTATGTCTTCTTTCCCACCTTCTCTCATGGAGAAGGGATCAAAGTCAAGATGGAAAGAGAGAGATCAAAGCCTTTCCTTATAGACGTGAAGATAGTTGAATGCCATCACATGTCTTAGGGAAAGGGCTGTCCTTATAATCAAGCCGCTATAAAGCCGGTTGACCGATAGGGCCAGGAGCTGAAAGCCGCTTGAAGGAGTTGACGAGGTTCAGTAGGTCCCACGATGAATGAACAGGAGCGGAAAGGCTCGAGCCAAGATCATAGGATTGAACCTTCTGAGACTCGGTTTCAGGGGAAGAATGGGAGACCTAGATTTGAGACTCGTTTTCGTGCCCCCGCCTCTCTTCCCTCCACTCTTTAGCCTATCCCTTTGGTTGAGCTGGAACGAGTGCTTCCCGAGGAGATCATGTTCTCGCTAATCAAGCAATTGCGTCAGATCAGATAGATGCCTTAATCGGACCTTATCTAAGAGCTGGTTTTGTTGTCTTTGAAAGTACCACGAAACTATCTTGACAATCTCTTCTATAAGACAGAGCTCGTGTCAATCGAATGGGAAAAGTCCGATCCTCTGTCTTTTGCTTTGGATAGATCTCAAGGGCAAAGTACTCATTCCGGGCATGACTCGGAAGATGCAGGCACTTCAGGCCAGTCCTATTGGTTCCTCATTTTCCTATGGTCGAGCGGTTCGGTTAGCCTTTTTTTGAAGAAGAAGAACTTAGATGATGACAATGGACCTAGTCACGGAGCTTAGTCATAGGTGAGACTCTGATCCCGATGCCTGAAAGCTCTGTTCGCCTACTGGTGAGATAAGCAATCCTCCTTCCACGGGCTCAGATCTCTTTTGTTTTATACGGATTCAGAACTGAACTATTAATGATAGATACTCGCTTCACCCAACTTCTTGCTCTATCTCTTTTAATTGTCCTCTCGTCCAGTTGCTCAAGATAGATAAGCAAGTAGAACTTTGATTCAGGTAGCTCTATGTTGCTACGGTTGGTTCTGTTCTGTAATCAACTACCTGGGGCAAGTAGCTCCTGTCGGTTTAGAGCAAGCAAGGAAAGGTAAGAATAGATTAGATCGATCAAGACAGGTAGCTAGGTAGTTAGTTGTTCCTATCCGACTAGCAGCGCTTCCTACTAGTCGGATAGGAATGACAAGAACAAGAACTACAAGCTACCCAGCTCTTGGCTTGGTAATGCACTCGGGCATAGATCCATTTTTGTACTAATACAAATGCGCACTATCAGGAGCATCTTCCTGCGAGTCTGCCTAGCTATTAGGAAGTAGGGTCCTATAAATCCGGATATATCCATCTTAGTTACCGGAGTAAGTACCCATAGATGAACTCTTTGCTGAGAGCTTCTTTCTTTTTAAGTAGCTTTCCCGGCCTAGGGATCCGGTTTTTAGATGGGAAGCCTACCAACTAGCTTAAGGGGGCAAGACCCATATCCACTCGATTGAACAAAACAAGACCTGGGTTGACATCCATAAAGCAATTCCAATAAACAAAAAGGTTGGCCACTCGGGGATAGACTTTATTCCTCAGTGACTCAAAAATGCACCACCTCTTAGCTCAGCTTGGATGAGCTGACCTTTCTTTTACAATACTGGAATTTGCGCTTTTGCATTCCATAATGGAAAGAACCTCTTCGTCTATTCTATTCGAGGGATAGCAGCAACCTGTGGAAGAGGAAGAGAAGCACGACTCTCTTATACAATAAGTAGGGACCAGAGCTGCACCCTAGGGCGGACTGACTCAAAGAAAAGAAAGAGAAGGGGAAAGATTGAATCTTGGCAGAGTGACCCACTTTATACCCATCTGCCTATACGGGGCAAAGTCCTCACTTTAGGAAGAAATCCCGACTTGGGAGCTAAGCTTGGATCAGAGGTGGGCGGACCTTTACTCTTACTAAATTCTATTTCATATTTGTGCAGCCGCTCTAACTTCTATTGAGAGGCCCTTCGGGGAGAGAGCCATTATTGGGCATATAGAAAGACGTACTCTTCTGCGCCCCGACTACGTCCTCTTTTTTGTACCAAAAGGCCGACACTAACAGAGCAGGTAGCAAATGACGGAAAGGGGAAAGTACTGAATAAGACTAACAGATAGGCACGCACAATAGAAAGAATAGAAGGAAAGGGGCCTGGTCGTTTCTATGTCCCCAGTTGCATTTGGTAGGCAATCCAGAGGCAGGGGATCACCCAATGACTCACTCAATCTAAATGGAGTGAGGCCTAGCGTCGGAGTTGCGTAACTATGATCAGGTAGAAAGCCTCAGTTAGAGTAGAGTGACCGGGCTATGAAGTTAACCCATTCGGGTTGGGTTGAGCAGACGATCATGCGGACTATTTTTCGTCTTAAAGATCGTCAGCTCTTGCTCTCTTCTCTTTGGCAGTCAGATAGCGGGCAAGGACAGAGGTTATAATAGATTAGATGTTCTGCTAGGCTATAGGACTAAGAGCGGCAGCTGCAACCTATATATCCGATGCGTTTATCTGCTGTAGTTTATGTCCTTCTGAGTACTGGTATTAAAATCAAAGAAATTCTTAAGAAAAGATGCAGTAAAGAGAAGAACTCCCAGGGCTCTCTTCTCATAGCGTAGCAAGCTCGTGATCCCCCTCTATCATCGTATGAGGGGAGCGCGAGAGCAGCGTAGCCGCACTATCCTTCTTTTAGGACTTACATGAATTTCTTTCCCTTCCCTCCATACTGGTCTAAGGGCATCTCTCTTATTTATAGTAGGAGGTTTGCTATGTCCACACCCGATTCTATTACCAAATCACCAAATCCGTTGTCTATCCTAATTGGTTGTACCCCTCTGAGCTTGAATATGAGCTAAAAGCAGTTTGCTCTTCCCGTTGTTAGTGCTAGTTCGATTTCAGATTTCTAAATCGAATTCATACTCATAGAAAGAAAAGGACATTGGATTTGATACATGAAAACAACCGGAAAGAGAAAGACCAATTACTACATGTTAGCGAAGGCGACCAATGTCAAACTCAAGCCTTGCCAGCTTAAATAGAATATGGAGCTTCCTTAGTTAGTAGGCTACCGAGCTCTATGTGGTGGACGGTTTATGCCTTGTCGATCTTGCTCCTTGAATGAAGCCTTCCTCACCTTATCAATAAATAGGTATGTTTGGAGCGGGGAAAGTTAACTACTCCTTACCGTATTATCACCTTGCTTCTTATTCCCTGTCCTCCACAATGAGAAACATAATTGCGTGGAACGTAAGGGGGCCGCTAGGACCAATAAAAGAAGGTTAATTTACTCAATCTTTAAAAACGTCAATTGTGTGCTTACTATAAACTAGGGTAAAACATGCTCACTTTTCTCGTTTGCTTGATGTTCGAGGCGGGTATTCCCACAAAACAAAAGCGCTAGACCCCTGGTCCTTTACTTTAATCAACAAGGCTGCTTTCCCTGCTAACCCTTCTCGGAGATTGCATTGCCAGGTGTGATACGATCCCTTCTCGCCAAGGAAAGAAGTCCAATAGCAGCTGATCTTAGCTTTGAGTGCTTATTCCTTTTGTTCCCAGCTACATCTGAGAGTGGTCAAGAGCTTATTGGAATCAGAGCTTTTTCAAGCATTCTCATAGTAAGAAGGTCAACCGAAGCCAATCCATCTCTGTTAACGAATGCTCCTACTCCTATCGGTTCTATATCCAATTCCTACTGCTAAGGATAAGTAAGTAGGCAAGGGGAGACTTTCTTCTTCTAACTAAAAAAGCATAGGAAAATGGATTCTTCTCGAATTCCTTCAAAGATGCTTTTTTGATTCCCCTACATCTACGAATAGCTAAATGCTTTCCCACGTAGGGCTAACGATAAGGGAGGAGTTAAAAGGCGCTTTCTTTCACCCCTAAACCTAAAGAAGGGGAAGGTCTTTAAGGAATTATATTCTTATTAGTAGCAGACGGCTACCTTTAAAGATATAAGTACCCCTTTGTTCCAGCCCAGTCTCAAGATTTTGCATTTCAGGTTTCATAAGATAGGGTAGCATATAGCTTAGCCTCACTCCTCTAGCTGACGAAAGAATTTATTGTTCATTGACATCTGAGATTAGATGAATAATGGCACTTTTCCAATAGTACGGAAATCCACGCAAGTAAAGAAGTAACGATGCACTAGAATGCACGAATCCGATGTCCTAAGCATAGTGAGAGTAGGAATGCTTGGTAACATGCAGTCAGTCCGAGCTAGACAGTAGTAAGAATAAGTAAGGAAAGTAGCTAGGGAAGTAGGCTTAGCTCTTGTGCACATCTTTTGAGGGTTTACTTGCTTACTTCTTAGAGTAAGGTGAGATCCTTTATCAATGAGTTTCTTTCTCGATGCGAAGAAGATCCCTAGTCTTAGCCCTTGCGGTTCGAAGGTGCTTGATTCCTCAGTCGGAGGGGTTGAGGGAGGGATGGAAGAACTTCCGGAAACGGTAACACGGGGAACTTCACTCGCCTAAAGGGCGTAGCGAGAGAGAGATTTATATATATAAACTAGACAGCTTGATGAGAGCCGGGTGGGAATCTAGCCCAACAAATAGTCTTTCTCGTCGGACCCATATACCCATGACTGATTTCAGACTTTATCACACCTATTTCGGAGGATGGTCAACAGACTTGGGAAGTCACCTTCTTCTTTCTCATGCTATTCTATTACAATGTCTCAACTAATGCCTATTGCCTTGCAGGAAGTCGCCTAGGAAGAAAAGAAAGAAGCAAGAACCGGAGGCCTATTCTCAAATTCAGTGCATGAACCAAAACGGAATCCGATCCTTTCCTTTTAGTCGGAGTGGCTTCTCGCTCCTTCTTATGCCGGAGCTGAATGAAGGCTTTCGTCTTCGCCTTTTCTCTAAGGCCTATTGAACTGACTGCTACATAAGGCTATATTTACCCGACCTGAGAGCGCTTTTCATTGGTCTAACCGCCATACTATTCACAATTGCTGTAATTGAATCCGTGGAAGAACCAACAAAGCGATCTTACCTCCTCCGATAAAGAAGAAGAATCAAGTGTGACGCGAGTGAGACCGGAGAAGAGGCACTAAAGCCTAGACTTCTTCGGTGAATCGGCCCTTTCTATTTTTCAAATCGATTCTCTTCCTCAGCAAAGAGATCTCAAGCAGAGATTCGATTGGCTCAAAGTGATAGCGGCTTCTCCAATCTGACCTAGCTGGCGAGCGATCCTCCCAATGGCCGCGCGATGCTATAAGCGGAGCGATTTCTTGGTCATCAATATTGTTTTCTGCTTGCGATTATCTATTGAATAGCCTTCTATGCTTTGCTTTGGTGGTTTATCCTCGGTATTAAAGTCCCTGAAATCAAAAAAGAGAAGAATCTTAGTTCAGCATCTCAAGTGATTAGGCGGGGGCAGGATTCGAACCTGCAATCTTCAGGTCATGAGCCTGATGAGTTGACCAATTACTCTACCCCGCTTCTTCGCCTTATCCTTATCCTAATTGGTCCTACATTTGTAGTGGTTCTTAAAAAGGAATTCATTTTCATATTTAATAAAAATTTTATATGAATGATGTCCTCATTAGCCATCTATTCCTGATGAAGTTGAAGCTGACAGAGAGTGGAGTACTTCATTCCTCCTTTTTCTGAACTTTGATTGAAACGTGTTAGGCGTAGACCTAAAGAGGCTTCCTTTCTTAAGAGTGACATGATATTGGTTGAAAAAAGTTAGAAGACGCAGGGCATGTTAAATTAAACCTGGACTGTTGTAGTTGTTAAGGATCTAAAAGATATCCCATTTGATAGCTATGAGCCAAACAGAGTGGGTGAAAAGATACACGTTGTCAACCCCAAAGGGTTTAGTTCGTTGATGTTGTTTAGGATTGGAGAAATTTAATACCGTTATCAATAATCTTTTACAATCCTTCATTTTATTTCTTCTGTCATAGTAATTAAATTTATTTCTAAAGAGAAAAGACCAAAATGCCATCCTCCAATTATTTCACAGAGGAGCTGCCAAGAAGCCAGTGGGAATTCTGCACGTGAAGGTTGTGAGAGCAACAAAACTTTTAAACATGGATTTTCTCTCAACACCTGATCCCTACGTTAAACTCAGCCTTAGTGGGGAAAGGCTTCCGGCTAAGAAGACTTCTGTCAAGATGAATAATTTGAATCCCGAGTGGTTTGAGGATTTCAAGATGACAGTAAAGGACCCCCAGTGTCAAGTCCTTCAAATGCATATCTATGACTGGGAAAAGGTTCATTACTCGTAACTTCATAATATCATCATTTCCAGGCATACTTCTGAAGCTATTTTTTGTTTTTTGCTTTTTTTTTTTTTTTTCCAAAGTTTATATCAACTTTTCATTGAAAAAAGGCAAAAGTACTTCACTCAAAATTTCTTAGTGATTACAATATCCTTCTTACAACTTGTTTTTCTTATCTGCCTTGCAGTTTGGAGCACATGATTATTTAGGGATGCAAGTTATTCCGCTGAAAATACTCATTCCATACGAGAAGAAAGAATTCATACTCAATTTGCTAAAAAGTGTGGATCCTGATGACCACATAACAAGAAGCCTTGAGGTCAAATTACAGTGGAGACAACATTTATTCCTTTCTTAGAAGACAGTAAAAGATTTTGTGGAACTATGGATTATGAGCAAAATGGAAGTTCTCATGATGCTTCGGAGAAGGTTACTTTGATAGGAACAGGTTTACTTTTAGTTACAATCATAGGCGCAGAGGATGTCAAAGGCAAGAAGCACAACCACCCTCATGCCACGATCCTCTTTAGAGGAGATAAGAGAAAAAACTAAGGTGACTTTCACTAATCCTGCATCAATCAAGTACATCATGGCTAAACTTGACAGTTTTTA
Organism: Olea europaea var. sylvestris; assembly: GCF_002742605.1. NCBI lineage: Eukaryota > Viridiplantae > Streptophyta > Magnoliopsida > Lamiales > Oleaceae > Olea > Olea europaea. Next base: position 102,051 of record NW_019229387.1, read on the forward strand.
TGCATTTGTCCAGACAATCAAGAAAACTAGGAATCCAGTTCGGAAAGAGGAATTTCAGTTTGTGTTAGAAGAGGCTCCGGTAAAGGACCTAATTCACATTAAAATCATTAGCAAGAGAAGACGCCGTCTTGGTTTTATGTCAAATGTTGTATCTTCATCCTTTATTCTTCACTTTCACTTTCATGTCATTTGAAATACGAATCGATTAATTTGTGTGTATCGTATAGGAATCACTGGCGCACGTGGATATAAATCTCTCAGATGTAGTTTACAATGGGCATGTCAATGAGAAATACTATCTTATCGATTCTAGAGATGGGGTAATACATGTAGACATAAGATGGAAGGTAATCTAATTACCGTTGCATAGTAGATTTACTTGTTTGAGCTTAGGTTCCATCTAAAGAATTTTGTATTATTTGATTTACAAATATGTATCAAATCATATATAGGAAAAACTAAGAACAAATAAAATATATTACTATTAAAAGTTGTATTATTTTGTAAAGTTTTTGTGACACTTATGGCTATACGACTATAAGAGCTCTGTATTATGGTCACGATAAATATCGACACTAGATTGATGATATTATGAATGATAAAAATATCTTTATGATTGTTATTCAAGAACTTAATTAGAATTATCATTAAATTTGGTAAATGCTTATTAATTGAGTGAGTGTAGTCTCTAAATGGTTTGATGATTGATTCTTATCAAACGCATCTTTTGACCCAATCTTTACAATGTTGAGAAGAATGGCAAATTTGAATTGGGTTTGTTAAACTATAATCATTCACGCACTGTTGTTTAATAAAAATATATCATGCTATACCTTGTGATTTTTTTTATTATTTTAACTTTTTTGGGGGAAATAAAACACCTTTATAATCTGATTACTTGAAAATCGATAGTCGCCTAACCGTACTAGAAACTTTACATTGCAGCCTTTTGAATTGCATAACGACAAATTTGTTTCTTTTTAAAATTTGGATCTTTTTTCTATCATATTAGTTGAAAAATAAGAAATTGTTGGACCCCAAAAAATTTCTTTTAAATAAGTGGAAATTATATGGAAGCCTACTGTTAAGGATCCAATTTCATAAATCATATGCTAACTTTACTACAAAAATCATATGCTTTTGTTAATTAATATATTATTATTAGATAAATATATTATCAGATTAAATTAATTTTATCCCAAACCTTAAAATTCCACTCCCTTCTTTCCATTTCCCATGTTCTCTTCTAACTTTCTATCTTCACCACCCACCCCCTCATATGGTGCCGCTCTCATCCGTCATTAGAGATGACAATCGGGTTTGTCGGCTCGTACCGCCCTTGGCTCGGTTTGAAAAAAGTTCGAGCCCGCTCAGGTCAAAGCTCTGGCCGAGTCCCAATTTTTAGGTGCTAGACAAAGCCTGAGCCGACCCGTGTGGCTCGCCGACTCGGGGAGAATTGATCGTATATGAAAAAAAAAAAAAAAAAATAATGGCAACAACATGCTGCTGCTAAAAAGAGGCAGCAAGTCGCTGCCAAACAAGGTAGTAACATGTTGCCTTTCTAATTAAAAAACAAAAAACAAGCAAACAAACAAAACCCGAGCTGGCCCAACTTGGCTCGACTCGAAAAGGCCCGAGCCGAAAGCTCGAGTCGAGCCTAATTTTTTGTCAAGCTTTTGCTTGGCCCAATTTGGGCTCGAAGAAAGCTCGAATATTTTATCCAAGCTGAGCTCGAGCCTAAAATTTCGACTCGTGAGCCGACTCGACTCGACTCGTTGACATCCCTACCCGTCATCCCTCTCCCTATTGGAGCACCACTGTATGAGGCGCGGCGCAGCACCACCTCGCACACAGCGTCACTTCGCCTGCTCCATGAAGACATAAAATTCTTGTGCACAACGAGACGACGCTGATGCTACCTGCTTCTTAGATGAATTCATCTCAGAGGAGGTGCATTGTGGTGGTGGTGGCCACGTGTTTGTGGGTGGTGCACTGTGGTGGCTGAGCGTTCAGGCCTAGCTGACTTTTTTTTTCTTCACTGGCGTTGGCTCCATCGCCTCTGTTTTTTCTTCTTCACCGGTGTGACGATCTAAGTGGTGGTGGTTGTGATGATTTTCTGTGGTGTTGATGGTGAAGTGATGGTTTGATTTGGCCATTTTGGGGTTTTTTTTGGTGGTTTGGAAATAGAGGTGGTGGTGATGCGGTTGCGATGGTGGTGGTAGTGTTAACGGTGGCGACAGCAGTGGTGTGGTGGTTACGGGTTGCGATTGTGGTGGCTGTGTAGTATAAAAGTTTTGTGACTAACTATTTGGGGGTTCGTCACCAACTGTCGAGAGCTTGTGGTAGTGGTGCTGGTGGTTTTGGTGACGACGATGGGGGTGATTCTATTGGAGGCAGTAGTGAGATGGTGGTCATAAGTGTTGGTGGTGATCACAAATTATTTGGTTAAATGTGACATTAAATTGATTAATCTGTATTAAATAAACATTATGTGACCAATAAAAAATATAAATTGTGACAAAGAAATAATGTGTAAACTAAAAAAATTGTTAATCTATGAACGATAATTTGATAATTTGTGACTATATAATAAATTGTGATTTATAATATTTGTGATTTGTGACCAATAAATTAATTGTGACTTATAAATTTTTTTGATTTGTGATCGATAAACAAACTGTGAACTATAAAATTTTTGAATTGTGACAAATAAATAATAAGGGTCTGTTTGATTGGAGTGAATTTCATAGAAAAATGTCATATTCGAGGAATTCATTTTTTACTTTGGTTGTTTGATATGAAAGTAAAAATGGAGTTTTTAATTCCAAGATACATGGATTTTGTTGATTTTTTTCTTTTCTTGTGATTTTGGTGATTTTTTTTTCCAACTTACATGGATTTTGTTTGCATTTTTCACATTTGCAATCAAACAGACTCTAAGTGAATAACTACATCATTAAATTGTGATCAATTGTATAGATCTGTGACCTAAATATAATTAATTAAATCATAAATAAATTTAAATAAAAATCTTATTTTTGAAGTTTAAAACTTGTTTTCTTGATTTTGAAATATGTGATACTTAAACTCCTACTCATGAATTTTTACGTTTAAATAATGCAACGCTTCAATCTCTTCAACGATAGCTGAACTTGCAGACATCTTCTATTGCTCAACTAGTGAATTGAATATTTTACTTCAATCCACACATACAACTTTCAAATCACTAACCCATTTTTTTTTTTTTAATTTTAAATTTTCTTCTCTTCTTTCTGTTTTTACACACGTTAATCTGTATGAGATTTGCCAAAGACTATGAACGTGAAACATTATAAGGCAATTAATAGGGTTAGTTTTGTCAGAACATTAGCACTTTCGGTGGTAGAATTTGGCCCTGACTCTTCGATGACTCAGTTTGCTTGGAGCTTTATGGGAAATATTAAAAGAATTTTATATTAGATTAAGTACTAAATTCATTTATTTTAAAACACAAAGGAACCTAAACAGAAAATGAGGGTTGTAAGAATTGAGAAAAATGTGATTGGAGAAGAGGCAAAATTTTATTTGTTACATCACATTTTAACTTTATTTAAGATCATCAATCTTTGCTTATTATAATCCTTATGTCCTTTATTTTTTTACGTATTTTATTTTCAATATTTTATTAACTAGCACATCTCATATTTCATAATGGTTTCCGTCAATCAAGTCCATTCGGAAGCATAAAATAACTTATTTTAAACATGCTTTTAAAAAATAATAAATGTAAAAGTGTGACAAAATGTTTTTCCCATTTTAAGCACACACGATAAAAACATTTTAGCTGAAACCATTATCAAATATCAGTTTTGCTAATTAATAGAATGTTAAAAATAAAAATATGACGAAAAGAAGTATGAAAAAAGTTTTACAATAAGCAAAGGTTGATGACTTTAAGTGAAATTAAAATATAGTGCTACTAATAAAAATTACGATGTAAGTATAATTACCCTTTATATTAACTACACTTAAAATATTTGCTCATTCTAACATTTATTCCCCTAACTTTTTATAACACATATTTATACTCAACACGTAAATGTCAGCCCCCTATCCTTTTATGTTATTTTTATTTTATTTTATTTCAAACATGCATACTTTTTTGCGTCGGATTCAAAGCAAAATCGAATTCTTCATTGGTACGAAGTCAATTTCAAATAAGGCAACTCCACATTTTTATTAAAAAAAATTATAAAAAAGTCTTGCCAATCACAGATATTGGACGTCTAGAGCTACGCTTGATACAATTCAGTTCAAGGGATGGCTCGATGAGAATAACATAAACTTTGAAAAAATAGAGCTAAATCGTTCGACTCATTATACACTTCTCTATGTCAAATAAATCCCAAATCTTCCAACAAGGTTTCTCAAACTCAATTTCGTAGGACTGTAAACTGGAAAATTTAATGCACCAAATCAAGAATTCCTGGACAGCATATGATATGGGGAATGGAATGGTAGTTTAAAAATAAAAATAAAATGTTTCCTATGAATACAGCATATTTGTTTCTCATGAATCATATTTATTTATCAAAGTATATCAGTTACTATAAATAATATTTCTTATTTATCAAAGTTTATCAGTTACTATAAAAGTATCTCTTGTCTTACTGTTATAGACTTATAGTCGGTCGTTTTTTTTTTTAATTAATTTTAACATTAACATGTCAAATGTTGGGAATCTGCGCCCATTTCAGATTTGCCCTCAAAGCATTCCTTTAAGAAATACCAAGAGAAACAGAAAAATAATAGAGAATAATAAAAATTACAAAGAAACGAAATTTACGTGAAAAAACTCTTAAACGAAGAAAATTCCTGGGCTGAATAAAAAGTTACTTAAAGATAAATTTAAGTCCATTCTCAAAGTAGGTAAAGCTGCCAAACACTACTTAATTCTAGACGAAAGTAAATAATAAAATAATTAAAATTTTAATTTATCTTTCTGCTGTCCATGATAGATATCAAACATGCTTCTCTGTGAATATAATATGTATATGTAATGCCCACACTATGCAAACTTATCAAAGAGAACCCACGTGAGAGTGTCCATTGTAGGCTTTTACCAGACGAAAAAGAGATAATCTTTTCGAGAAAGGCCAAATCTGAAAATTGAAGTTTACGGCTAGCCAAACATATTCAAGTTTTTTAATCTGCTTTCAGATTTTTTATTTTTTTTCCCGGTTGAAATGGCCAAAATAAATGCTGAATCACACAAACTTTGGCCGGTGGAAACTAGAAAATGATAGTTTCTTTTATTACACGATAAAAGTGTTACAATTCTCGAATAAAACAAAAGAAAAAGACTTGACGAAAAAAATTTGCATGTTTAGAAAATATGCGGCCCCTACCTAGTGTAGATTAAAATTGAATCAAAACCAATAACTAATTTTAACCACAGATATAATATAATGGAATTCGAAGTTTTTCGATCATACATTTTATCAACTTTTACCGGTACGTTATCTTGGTGTTCCGCTAATCTCTACCAAATTGAGGGCTTTGGATTGTAAGATGCTGGTGGATCGTATTATAGCTAGGGCTAAGAGTTGGACCTGTTAAGCGCTCTCCTATGCAGGGAGGTTACAACTTATTAAGTCAGTATTATTTTTTATTTAGGTCTACTGGTCCTCTGTATTTCTTTTACCCAAGGCTGTGATCAAGCAAGTGGAAAATTCATTGCGGGCCTTCTTGTGGAAGGGTAGTAACCTTGGCACCGGTGGAGCTAAAGTGGCTTGGGCAAAAATCTGTATACCTAAGGAGGAGGGTCGTTTGGGTTTGCAGGGCTTGGAGATTTGGAATAAGGCTGCCATGTTAAAGCATCTTTGGTCCCTTTGTTTGGATTCTGCCTCCTCTCTTTAGGTTTCGTGGACACGTTGTTATTTACTTAGAGGACGGAGCATTTAGGAATTGAAGTGTCCTGGGGATTGTTCTTGGAGTTGGAGGAAAATTCTTGGACTCCGGGATATAGGGAGGGACAAAATGAAAATCAGAATTGGGAATGGTAGACGTGCCTCGCTTTGGTATGATAATTGGCATCCTCTTGGCTCTTTAGAAAAGATTCTTGGAGAGAGGATCATTTGTGAATCCAGATTGAGTAGACCAGCTAAAGTGGCTGATATTGTGGAGGGTGACACTTGGAGATGGCCATCAGTTCGCTCCCCAGCTTTGTCTGATTTGATGCGAGATAAGCTTGATACTTTTCGGCCGGACAGTAATAAAGAGGATGTATTGCGATGGGAGGATGATACACGTGGAGTCTTCTCTGTTCGGAGTGCTTGGGAGTCTCTTCGACTTCGCTGCCCTAGGGTGACTTGGTATCACATTGTATGGTTCCCTAAATGTATTCCTAGACATGTATTTATCCTTTGGTTAGCAATTCAAGGTGGCATCTATACACAGACAAAGCTTCTTAGCTTTGGTTTGGTACATTCTATGCGTTGTGTGCTATGTGGATGTTCAGTGGAGGATCTGGATCATCTTTTCTTTGCTTGCCCATTTTTTGAGCGTGTTTGGAATGCTCTGCATGCGAAGTGTAACTTGCCTTGGGTCCAACGGAATTGGCTAGACACTCTTTCTTGGATGGAACAATTTCGAGGGAGGTCAATGTCCTCCATTGTTATTCGGTTAATGTTTGCAGCTTCGATTTATGCTATTTGGCGTGAACGTAATGCTAGGTCCCTTGGAGAGGCTCCTAAAAATGAGACTACTGTTATTCAAGATATTGTTTTTACTCTTTGTGCACGAGTGAATTTGTGCAGGAGCTTGGTTCCATGTAATGAAAATAGATGGCTCCAATGCTCTTGGGGGTTTTCTACAAATATTTTTTGTTCTCGTGATTAGAATATGAGTACTTTTCTAGAGTTTTGTTATTGTTGTTAGGAAGGCATTAATTCCTAACATTGTTTCCTGGGATATGCCCTTGTGATTTGTACTTATTTTTATACTTTGAATATAATATACTTACCTTATAAAAAAAAAGAAAAAAGAAACAGGGGCCTAGTATTGCTTACTCAAAATGTCCATGATGCATGAGGGCATGCTTCGTAGCAAGATACTTATATTGTTCCTCCAATTAGTTAATAAACGAAACTATTATTAAAAATCTAATTAGCCCCTATATGGGCTGGGCTCTATTTTAATCAAAATATATTTTTCTCTATCATTTTTTTAATCACACATTTTTCCAATAAAAAATAATATTACATATAAATTTTAAAAAAAAATTCTCTTTTTAAACCACACATTTGATTGGTGAATTGTTCTAGTGGTCGCTGAATTTAGGTCACTCAAATTTAAAACGTTGAGTTTTTGACCACTGAACTTTAAAAAATATTGCACATTACTCACTATAATCTCAACATTTTTTAAAATTCAACATTTATGCGAGAGAATAACGTACAACATTTTTCAAAGGTCAGTGGTCAAAATTCAACATTTAAATTTCAGTGAATAATAAAAAACATGAATCTAAGTTCACTGACCAAAATTCGATATTTTATACTCTCTCTCTCTCTCTCTCTCTCTCTCTCTCTATATATAAGGGATTTTATCCCTAACAAATAGCAATTTCATATGATTTTGAACAGAAATAATGCCCCCTGGGGTATATCCCAGTGGTATAAACGACAAGAGTGAGGTATACTCAATTTTGTTGGCAGCCACAGTTTGAGGATTCGATTCCTGAAACATTGATTAGGATTCTTTGTGGACACTAGTGTATAAGCAGCTCTTGTTTCCTGGTCTGCTGGACACATTCCGCGATTAATCTCTCTCACGATACTCAAAGGATGGGACGATGGATGACCCTTAAAGTTGGGGTTTAACTTTTTTTTTTTTTTTTTTGAACTCTAGAAATAAATTTGACAAATAGCACATACATTTCAGCTTGTACCCATGCATTTAAAAAGGAATAAAAATATAAGTGGGCCACACGTGCCAGAGTGCAGTATGCTGCTCGTATTTTTCCACGTACAAGACTGCGAGTTCTCCAAGTTGATGATTGTATTGTTCCGTTTCACCTACTAATATCTCACTACACACACACACACAGAGAGGCCCTTGCTATATATTGGCTTAAAGGCAAGATTCTTCTTTTCATTTCCTATTTGTAACAAACATTGGTAGATACAAATAAATACATATAAAAGGGGGAAATGGAAAGAGAAAGTGAAATGAAGACATCAAAATTCAAGAGGATTTGTGTATTTTGTGGGAGTAGCCATGGCAAGAAGATTAGCTATCAAGAAGCTGCTATTAATCTTGCCAAAGTATTGGTATGTATGAATGTATGTATATGTGTGTGGATTGCTTTATTTTCTTGGATTGTGGAGTTTATAATATAAATGTTATGTTTATCTTCACATGAGTTGTTGATATATGAATGCCAAATGGTTATTATTTTTTTCCCGTTGTCTTTGCATTATTTATGTGTTCTTTGACATGGATTTTATCAAGAACTTCACGGGCAACTGTTACTGGATTTTCAATGCAAATGAAGTTTTGATTTTTAAGTTTCCCCAGAGACTTTGCATGTAACGTCTTCATCTCTTTTGCTTTACAGGGTACCTCACCTCACCCCACTCCACCCCACCAAGTAGATATAGATGTGAAAGATTAAATTTTTGCATGTATATGGTAGAACCCATTTTAAACCCCACCCCACCCCCACAATACTTCACTTTAAGGTAACTTATTTGATATTTTCGTGTGTGCTTTTAGGTCTCTAGGAACATTGATTTGGTCTATGGAGGAGGCAGCATAGGCCTAATGGGTTTGGTTTCACAAGCCGTTCATGAAGGGGGTCGCCATGTTATTGGGTGAGTCTTGGCCTCAGTACTTCATGTGCTGTCAAAGTATAACAAAAATTTGGGATTATGATTAATTATTTGGGTTAGTTTTGTAAAGTTCTTCGCTAAAACTAATTGTTATAATTTTATTGTATCGCTTTGCAGAGTTATTCCCAAGACTCTCATGCCTCCAGAGGTATGTCTGCTGTGGTTAAAGAAAAGTCATTGGGCCTTTTGTTGTTAAATTATTGAATAAAAAATTCATGGTTTTAAACTTTTATTACATGTTTGTTAAGAGTATTAGAACAATTTGAACTTATTTCTCTCATAATACTATCGACTGCTAGTTTCTTTCTCATTAGGACATAATCTTACTTGCTTGCTTCCTTCTTTTTCTCGTCTTTTTCATTTTTTACTCATCCTTTTCCCATTTTTTTTTTTTACTTTAAGAGATTGGGTTTGATATTCTTAATCCAGATTTTCATTTCATTTTTGTGAAATGTATGCATTTTTGGCTTCCTAGTTGTTTCTCTGATCTTTCCTTTTCCTGTTTCATCCCATATTAGCTCTGAGTCTCCTCTTGTATTTTTCCTCCTTGGCCTTTTCTTTGATTCAAAAATCTTTTATGCAAGTGCTTGTAAAATATGTGTATCTGATAGTATATCCACCAGACTCTGATGGTGCTGATTTTAAATATTTTTGGACTAAAAGCCTGTTATTTCTGCAATCATCATTGCTTCACTGCTTATTAGCACAAAAATCAATACATTGGCATGGCATATTTGGTGCAATTTTAAGTCGAGAGTAACGTGTACTCAGAAAAATGAGCTAAAATCTTGTTCATAGTACCGTTAAGTCGTGTCCAGTATTGTGTAGCTTGCCTCTCTATTTCTCTATACCTGAATGTTCAGCTTTCTCAGCAATTTTGCTTTATGGGATTTTGGTACCCCTTTTCAGTTAACTGGTGAAACAGTAGGGGAAGTGAAGGCAGTGGCAGATATGCACCAAAGGAAAGCCGAGATGGCTAAGCACTCAGATGCTTTTATTGCCTTACCAGGTTAGTATAAAGCTATACTCATTTCTGCAAATATATTCCAAGTCAAATTTACAAATGATGAGCAAAAGCAATTGTTTCTTTTGGTCATATTATGAGGGCGACCGACCAGAGGAGGCAAAAGTGAATTTTTTTCACTTGCATTTTAATTCTTGGTAAGGGGTTAGTGTTCAGGATTTAACGTTCGTTATACTATCCACAACTGAATAACAAATATGTCAAGATGTAGTCATCTGTTGATGCATCGTACATATATATCTTACCCTAAAGAGAGACAAGGAGAAAAGGGTCAAAAATTCACCCAATTACACGACTTGAAGTTGTACCTAACAGTGTCATGCTCTGCCTATCCAAGAACTTCTCATTTTCCCAAATTTAGTCCACCATTTAACCAGTGTAGTTATATCTCAAATGCTCAATTATTCGACCAACTTTCGAAGAGAATAGAAGTAAAGAGTAACTACGAGAGAAATCATAACTGAAAGTTTTGCAAGGATCATGCCTGTGATGTACTAAAGGGTGAGAACATAACCCCGATTTTTTGACCCCATAGAAATGGATTGGAGTGACCAAAAGATTTATATATTCAACTCTTATTTTTCTAGAGTAAGGCTTAGTTTCTTGGTGTGTAAATAGCTTTTGTTAATAGCTTGGTTCAGTTCAAAAGCAGGACTGTATTCCTCATCTTTGAGCCTTAATATGGCAAAACATAAGTAGGTAAGGCCATTTTTTCAGTACACTTTTAACTCATAGAAACTTCGATTAGTTTATTGTACTCATATAGTCGCACATTGAAGTAGAAGATGTTGTCGTGCAATGTATAAATGGACCGTGTCAATGTGTGCAGGAGGATATGGAACTCTGGAGGAATTGCTTGAAGTCATAACTTGGGCCCAACTTGGCATCCATGATAAGCCGGTATTTCTTTATTTGATCGAACTCAAACTCTCCCTCGGAAATATTCAAAACTAAAAGCTAACTTTGCAAATTAACTAACTTGAAAGTTTCAACCTGTAAATGTATCTATCTCAAAGAAAATTCGCTGAAACTGTGAAGAGTTAAAGAAAGCACACAATTTGCAGGTAGGGTTGCTGAATGTGGATGGATACTACAATTCATTATTATCGTTCATTGACAAAGCTGTAGAAGAAGGCTTCATTAGTCAAAACGCTCGCCATATCATTGTATCTGCTCCAACCGCGAACGAGCTAGTCAAGAAGTTGGAGGTAATTTTTGTGAAGAAAACCTGTAAATTTGAATTTGTTTTTCCTGACCGTGGAAATTTTTTGTGAATTCCAGGAGTATATTCCTCGTCATGAAAGGGTTGCTTCGAAACTTAGTTGGGAGATGGAGCAGCTTGGCTACTCTCATAAATATAATATATGTGAGTAATAGTTTGGCTTAAGAGAAGTGATCGTTATATCTTGGGAATATGGCATTGGAAGAAACCAAATCGAGATTTTAAATTTTATGTTGCAGAGAAATCTTTTTTTTTTTTTTTTTTTCTTTTTTAATTTCTCTGGAACAACTTCACTATATATGATACCTTCCTATCTGGCATTGAAGTGCAAATTTGGATTCATTTGCAAGTTTAAACTACTCAATGCCTCGTGTAATTTTCTAACTAGTGGCATCTTACTGTTTTGTCTTGTCATTTGTTGTTATTCTTCTCTGAAATGTGATTCATACTTCTCTATCCTGGATGAAAGTTGCACGCGTGACAAGTCTTAAATTTTAAAAAGATATGAATTTAAGTCGAGAAGGTCCATCAAGTATAAATAAATACCTAAAACTTCTTACTTTCTAAATCGCACAAGTTTTTAGTTAGATAGTTAATAGCCGCGAATTCCAAACCGACCTAGTGAAAATGCTGGCCTACCGGGACCGGGGGGGGGGGGGGACCTTAACATCAGACGAAATGATGGTTAAGGTCCCAACTTCATTTCTGTTTTATTTCACCTTCTACAAGTGGATATATTGCATATATGTGGTCAATTGTTATGCAGAATAAGCATGTTGGGTTGTTGAATGAATCTCAAAACCAGTGAGGAATGTACTAAGTCAATTATAAACAAATATTACATATTTCTATATTAATACATATTCAATCCAGTAGACTATACTAGTCTTCTGTGTTAAAACTTTTTTTCTTTTAACCAAAAGAGGTTTTCAGTGTGATGTAACAATGTGGCTTTTGGAAGGGGTGAATAGGCATACAAAATTGATTTAGGGAATTTGAATCGGTCCGATTTAATTTAGCTAAAAATTAAATTTTTAATAACTTTCGATAAAAGTTGATGAATTATGTAGTTGAAAAGTTGTGGGATCTATGAATAAGTATAATTAAAATTGATTGTTGATTTCGATTAGATTTTTATGAACGTATTTAGCTAAACCAAATGGGGAATAATTACATTAAAGAAAGAAGGGAAAAAGAGAGAATGTGAATATGGAAAATTCTCAATGATACCGATCGAGACAAGTTTAGAAAAGGTTGAGTCTACTCGATGAAGGGATAGCATTCTATTATTTTAATATATTGGTAGGTGAAATTTCGCAAGCATAAGTGATCCTTGACAAATAATAGTGTGAAAAGAGTATGAGTATCGTTCTCACAAGAATGAGACGTTAGCTTCAATTTTATCAATTCACATTAATAAAAAAATGAGACACATGCAATTAATGGTTTTTGATGGTTTATATCAATAACTACTAATTATTACACTAAAGACTAACTAATTGCAAATGGAATTAAGTTTGGAGGAGAAAAAGGTGTTAGGAATCCTACACTATTAGTCTTCATTATAATCCTCAAATTCTATCTTTTAATCTAATTTTTGTATATATCGACAATCGATAATCTTACAACATTTATCAATCTCTCCAAAGTATAGTTAAACATATTTCTATCTATGATCCGAAATATCCATATCTTGAATTAAATACCTATAAATGCGTTAAGTCAGAAGATTGTCTCTATTGATTGCATAATGCATAAACAATTACCCCTAATGTATATATGACTTTATGTTGATTATCGCTTTGAGTTAAATCTATTTTGAACTTCCCAAAAAAAAAAAAAAAAAAAAAAAAAAAAAAAAAAAAAAAAAAAAATCACTTATTAATTTAAATGTTGATTAAGCATTCAAATAAGCATTATAAATAATATCAATCAATCAACACAAATCATAATTAAAAGAAGTCTAGAATTAAAAGTAAAAATTAATGATGTACATCATCATTTCAACATTAACGAGTTTAACCTAGAATGTTAATTTCACAAAAACACAAAAAGAATTGACTATTATTCTCCAAAAAGGAATTATGTAGTAACAATTTATTTATTTTTTCTAATCTTGAATTTTTCCGTGTGTCCTTTGCAAAATTCATTAAATCAATAAAATATGTCACTTCACATTGTAATGTTCAAAGCATGTCCCATTTTATATTCAATCTGCGATAAAAATGGTCCAGTCCACGCTAATAGTTCTCGTATATATTTGTCTGTCAACTATTTTGTCTCTGACATAATTTATTTGACGACAATTTTCACTGAATGTCGAGAATTTTTTCAATTAACCATACACATTTTCTTCAATTCGATAACTTTGTTCAAACTCTAAATCAAACATAATTATTTGTTGAACCAAAAATGTGAATTGATACAGAGAATGTGCAGCTTACAATCTATTAATGATGTGTTATCAAAATTGCCTTTTCAAAATTTCTTTATCACTCGTTATCAGACAAGAATTATAAAAGAGTCAACACAAACAAGTAGGGCTTTGACAAAATTTTCGAGCCGAACTAAATTGGACTAAAAGCGAATCGAGCGGTTATGTTCTTCTTTGGTGAAATACTCGAATGGATACTAGAACCAAGAATCGACGAGTTCTGTTCTCGATTTTAAACCAAGAATCGAATAATCGTATCTACCTAATTTTGTTTTAATTATTTTATATTGAATATGCTAAATTATTTTATCTAAATAAAATTTTCAATTAACTATATATTGAATATGCTAAATTATTTTATCTAAATAAAATTTTCAATTAACTATAAGTGCCTAAAGCTCCAACTCCCATGGACCAAGCCCAAATTGAGTCCAAAATATTTTTGGAAAAAATTCATATTTAAGAGATTAAGTATGTTCTGTTTCAAAATTAAGAAATAAGATTTAAAACATCAAAAATCATATATTAATTAAATTCTATTTATAAAATAATTAATTAAATATATTAAGATAGGTCACAATTCTATAATATTTGATCACAAATGATCAAACTAATTGATTTCAAATTATTTCTTGATCACGAATAAAAAAATTTATGTCACAAATTATCTCACGGTTAGAAACCAAAATTTTTTTTTAGGTCACAATTTATTCATCGATCACAAATCATAAATTTTATAAGTTACAATTCAAGTTTTTAGGTCACATATTATTTATTGATCATAAAATATCCAATTTATTGGTTACAATATCAAATAATTGATCATATATTATTTATTGATCACAATCAACTAAATCATTGGTCATAAACACTACCACCCCATGTCGTCTCACCCACAACCATTACACCACGGTCACGACCACCATTATCACTATCCTTAACATCATCGCCATTACTATCACCACCAGCAGTCAGCCAAAGGGTGTCTCGCCACCACCAAGGTCCCTAGCTCCACTCTACTGCTATGAATTATCGAACCACACCATAGAGCCATTGCCATCACAATTGCCAGATCCACCACCACTGCCAGCATCAAAACCACCCTGAACTCCCAACAACACCAAAATATGGAAATCACCAATACCACTCCAATAACCAAAACCAAAACAAACACTTTATCGCCACCGCTACTACCAAAGCCAAATCTACTACCACTTGTAGCACCACCATCATCACTTGTACCATTATTACCACCACCACACCAACAGCACCAGCAGTCAAGGTCTCTAGCTTCACTCCGTCAACGTCACACCATAGAGCCCCTATCGAACTACAACAGCAACAAGGATGATGGTTGCGCAACGATGCTTGTAGGTAGTCCCTGACGACAAGCGCTCCTCGACGATGACAACATTTGAGGGAGAGGATAGAGAGACGGGAGTGAAGAGAAAATAAAAGAGAGAACGGAGATGAGAAAAGAGAAAATAATTAAGGGTTTTTAATGGGTGTATTTGGTAGGTTGTGTGTATATAAAGCAATTTATAATATTATTACTAACATTAAAATATAGATTTATAATATTTGAATTAATATTTGATTTTTGTAAAAATAAACTTTAAATTTGATTTTTGAAGTTGGATCTTCAAAAATCTGGTTGAGTGTAATTTTCACATGTTTTTTTTCCTACAAATTTCAGTTCAACCCCAACTTCACATTAAAATTCACCTAACACTCGCTCACTCTATCACTTAGGTTTAGTTATTTTAAAGTCTTTATAATATTGGTTTTATCGTATTTATTTTATCCATACAATATAAAAATTCATAAAGAGAGACAAAAGAAGTAATAAAGGAAAATTTTGACAAATAAGGCCTTTCCCGTACATGGCCTTACGCCTTTGCAGAGACTTGTGTTTTTGGTAAACAGTCGCTCGGGCCGGGTCACTGTGACCCCCTTTGTGAGGAGGTACCAATGGGTGGCAAAGTGGCTTTGCTACCTATTCATGTATTCATGATTCATGTCATGGTATTGATACAATAGGGAAGAGCGCAACACCTAAGAATCAACAATACGAAAACTTTGTTAGAAATTACTCATTTCCTTATTGGGCTCGGGACTAAAAGACTGGTTTCGATTTAAATAACGGAAAATCAAATCTTTAAAAATAGTATCAAGATTGACAGGAAAAATGGAAACAAGGCCATATATAATTTGATCATTATGAGTGTTTGTCAAGGTGCATAAGAAAATACAGCAAAATTCGATCCAATTTATCATTGAATCTTGAATTAGATTGGAGAGCCTCTATTGCGATTGTTTTCAGACGCTCCCTTCTTGCAATTTATGATTTCATCTTTGCTCTTCAAGACTAGGAGTGGGTGCGATCCGATTTCAAAGGGAACCGAACCGAACCGAATATCAATGGGAATTTTATAAATGATTTAACTGGTTCCATAGATATCAATGGGAATTTTATAAATGATTTAACTGGTTCCATAGCTAACTATGGAACCAAACCCATCGGTACTGGTTCGGTTAGATTAGTTTCGATCCGATTCTTTATATTGAAAATATCAAAATAAAATATTCACCAATAAAAAATCTAAAGATGCTACCAATGTAATACTTTTAACAAAATATAGAAAAATCGCACATACTATTCAAATATTAAAGAAAACTAAGTATACAAATTTAAAAACAATATCGAAATAATATAAGTTACTATCATCAAGCAATCATCAACTTATATAAAACGCATAGTACTCTAATGATTAAACAAACTTCCATCAAAATCAAAATGAATTGGACACCCTTTAAAAATTTATTGCAACTTCTAGTCCTGTCGATTATATTTATTGAAATGTAGATGATAAATTTCGATCGAATCAACAACTATGTGATCAAAGTAAAAATTTCGTATTTAGAAATGAAATTATATATTGTAAATAAATTTATTTAGGTTTAGATTTATCCAATATTCTAATTTGGCTTGAGAATCAATTAATAAAGAATTATAAGAAGAGAGAAGAAGGAAAGTGCTCGAGTTTAAGATGAAGAAGGAACCCGATTATTTTTTATAAAACTGATTAAAGATTGAGTAATATATTTTACCAAAAAAAAAAAAAAAAAAAAACCTTGAAACTAATTTGGCTTGAGAATCAATTAATAAAGAATTATAAGAAGAGAGAAGAAGGAAAGTGCTCGAGTTTAAGATGAAGAAGGAACCCGATTATTTTTTATAAAACTGATTAAAGATTGAGTAATATATTTTACCAAAAAAAAAAAAAAAAATCCTGTGAGAACCGTCCAGTTCCCGGCGATTCCCATACTAAAATCGGGAACTGGACCGGAACCAATTAATTCTTAATAATTTGTCCCAAAATCCAATCGTTTTTTAGAAAATTCGGAACCGAATCGGCCGATTCTAAACGGTTCCATTGGTTTCAGGAAAAAATGCACACTCCTATTCAAGACCATCAATGTTTTAGCTTTAATATTTATTTATTGACAATTCTTATACATTGGTGAACGAATCTTATTAGATAACTTTTTATTTGTATATTTTCAAATTGGACTATATTATTTTATAAGAGTTAAGATTGAACATATCATTGGTTGAATTAATGTAGAATTGTTGTAAATATTGCAAATTTTAATGATGTTACATAATCGAACGAACCGAATGAAACTGATTTGATTCAATTCCACAATTAAATTTGGATTCAAACGATATCACTTACTAAATATTCAGAAATTTTGGTTTGGTTTGATTTCTTTAGAATCAAACGATTTGAACCATGTCCAGGCATACAAACAAGATTGAACTTTACATATAACTAATGGTCAAAACTCAGAGAAAAATATTAAATGATAGAGGTGTGTAAGCAAAAAAGAAATCATTGAATAGATCATAGTTTCATACTGAGCTGACTCTAAACACAATTGTTCGACAATATAATATTTGTCAATGAAGGAAAAAAAATGGTCGCTCATCAAAAGTATGTCAAACACAATGAGACATAGCACTCCACCAACTAGAATCCAAGCATTGTTCCTGGTTTTTGCAGCTCTAATGTTACATCAAGATAATTTTAATCATTCATTCAAAGCTAATAATAAGAAACTTGACGAAATCATAAAGTTTTTGCATCGCCCATCAGAATCTAGATTCGTTGAAAATAAAACAAAGTGAAAAAATTTCTTGTATCTTAAGGGGCTAAGTCGATTACCAATCAATATATTTATAATTAAACTAGATATGTAAAGGACTTTAAGGCACATATACTACTACCCGTCTTCAACTTTTGTTGGGTCTCCTTAAGAATCATTACTGACTTGAATATGATCGGCTAATCTTATCTCCACAAATCGATTTTTTTTGCCTCTTTTTTTCCCACTTTCAAACCATCCAAATAAATAAATAAATAAAATTGTTGACCAATGTATTTGTATGCCGATTTTGGTGATCTTAATCAAGTTCAAACACCAATTGTTAACCACTATTTTTTACAAATTTCAACATTAACATTGACAAGTAATTGTGAATGTTGGAAAACCATCATTCCAAGAAAAGTTAAATTTAACTACACACTGGGGTGGACCCATTAAGGACCAAGCGGAGACGTTCACCCTCACTCAATTTCCAAAAACCTTCTATTGGGCTTTTTAAAATTTAAATTTTCAAAATTTTTTTGATTTCTTTCACAATTTATTTTAGTCTATTCTTTGTCTCGCCTCGATTGAATCATAAATTTGGATCCGCCCCTGACTATACACATACTTGTTAAAATTAGAAAAAAATTTAATTATAAGTTGATATCTACAACTTATAAAATCCAATAAATAGAAAATGCCAATATAATAATTCAAGGTTGCAGTGAATAATGTGACCTTCAATCGATAAACTAAATCAATTGAATACTAAGAATCAAATACTGTAAATTGCAAGAATAAATTCTTCCCTTTTCAAAATCGAGTTTGCACCAATGGATGGATATCACAGGGCTAAAATCAACGACCCAAAATCACAAGGCAACACCACCCTAGATTAAGTAGCGAATCACACACAAGACCCACAAAGGTAAGTCCAAACCAAAACTACAAAGGAGCAGTTCCAAGCAGGGGCTGAGAAGGGAGAAACCGAACGTCCATAGTTGAGCCACAAACAGAGTGCAACGTCAAGTAATAGAGGAGAGAGAGGCTATCATAAAGAAGACGGGAGAAGGCAGCCACGATTGAAGACCAACGAGAGAGGCATTCGTGCTCTCTCTCAAAGAAAGGGGCAAAGGCAAAACGTTTTTGTAATGCTCTCTCAATTAACAAGAGCCAAAATCAGTGACGGATCTAAAATTAGAGATGAGCTAGGGCGGCCGTTGACTATTGACTGTCGACAGTCAACGACCATAATAACAAGATCATTTATTAATATTTAATTAAATATATTAAAAAATCTTCAATCTCTATGTAAATAACCTAAAACATAATAATCATATGAAAATATAATTTAATACAATCCAAAATTATTAAAAAAAAATGGTACAAAATATAACCTCACTCCGTAACCTCATAGGTTTAATGTAAATCACAGGTTATACTAGCATCAAGTTTAAATTTCCAATTTTCAGCAATAATTTATTATTTATCACACAAATTCCCCAAATTAACATTTAAATGATAATAACACAACCATATAAAGTAAAGGTTTTCACTTCTGTCAAATTTTTACACTTGATTAGCATTTTAGACTATACCTCTAAGTTAATAAAAAAGAAAAAGAGAACAAAAAAGAATATATAGATTCAAAATACACAAATGTGAATCTAAAATTCTAACCACAGCCACGGGCAACTAGTCCACTGTTCACATGTTTAGAACCCAGGATCCAATTGCAATTAATCAAATTTTCTTAGTTAAATAAATCAAATTATAACTAAAACCAATCTTTTCACGATTCACGAACCCTAAAATGAAAAAAATCAATTTTTTATCATTTAAGAATTAAGAAGATGAATTCAATAAAATTATCGGCAGGCAAGAGGCAGCAGTTAGGCGACGTGGTCCGTAACTGGCTGCGATAGGTGGGAGAACACTTAGAATTTGGAATCGTCGACTAGAAGTATGGGGTAGAAGAATAGGGCAATTATCGGGACTGACTTCAGACTTGGGAAGGATTGTTGTGATTTATTTTGGGCAATCATCATTTATCATTTTGTCTTTCTTCGCTAGGCCACAATTTAAAAAAGGAAAAGGCCCATTCTTCCCCATTTTTCTTTAAAAAAAGGCATATTTAGAATTCAAAAAAAAGGCCCAATGACTTCATCTTCTCCAATCCCATCTGACTTATACCCAACAAACAGATCAATTGTGCAGCCGCTCGTTGTTGAACCTGTAAATTTCGACGAAGTCGGCATGCACGGCTGTGCCACCTCGCTGGACGCTGGCTTCGCCATTGATCAAAACAATGGGGTCAATAACAAATGGGTTGAGCCCAATAATGTATCTAATTGTCCATTAGGCCCTGTTTGAGCCCCATTATTTTCTCATTAAAATGAAAAATATGACTGTTATCCATCATATCAAGTTACTTTATTTGACTTTTTATCTCTTGTATGGGGTCCATAACGACTATATTTTTCATTCTCATTTTTACAATAACGTGATTCAAACGGGGGCTTAGTTAGTTTCTTGGCTCATCTTTGATTCTTAGATTACCAATTGCATTTTTGGATTAACAACTATAAAAGTATTCAATAACGAGCTTCTAACGAAACATATAAATTATTATTTACGATTAATTATCATAAAACAGAATTTATTTGCTATCAAAACGCAGCACAAAAGTTCCAACAAAAATACCCTAAATTCTAAAAAATTAAAAATTCATTCCATTGTCTAATAATTCATGATCATCAAGCTGCGTACTTCCTTTCCCATCCATAGGCAACAAAAGACAACAGAGATTCGGCAAGGAAGTATTACGTCACGTCACGTCATGTCACGGCATCACCTAACACGTGTCTAATGATTTTTCAATGTTAAAATTACAAAAATACCCTTCAGACTGCCTCGTTTGTCGTCTCGTAGCTGTCAACTTCTGAGTGTGCCTATTGATAATCACACAAGTTTGTTTGCCACCCATATTTGGGAAAAATGTATTATGAAATATTAATTGATGTTGAAATATGTGATTATAAAAGAAGGAAATTTTTTCGATATACGTGTAATATTATTTTAATGAAGAATGTGTGATTGAAAATAAATACTATGAAAAAAAAATAGGAAAGAATGAGAGAAAATGAATGACAAACAGAAGCTGAGTCAATTAATTCCCAATTTATTCCATTATCTACAAAATAAATATAAACATAAATTCGCTATACAACATTATTATTGTCAAAAGATGAAATTCTGACGGTTTTAAACTGAGCAATAGATATTTTTCCATTAATTTGAGTATCCTAAAAATGTATGTTTTCCCTTTTTGGACAAATATACATTTTCTTGTAAAAAACGAGTATGAAATTTAGAATGTATGCTTGTTTAACCATAGGACATTGTATAAAAGTTTTATTGTATTAACTAAATTATTTTCATAGTTTAAATATATGTTGTTGATAATAATGTAGGGAAATCTGAATACGTTAATGAACTCCAAGGCACGAAATGAAACGTTATCTTTTAAAAGATGTTTCTCCCCTATTTAACAAAGTCACAACGAGGTATAATAGAAAATCTCTCTCAGGATACAATGGAGGTGTTTGATTCAAATTGTGACTATTTGATCAAACCAAGAAAACACTCGAATATAACTGATTGATGCCAAGAGAAAGAAGGAAAAATAAATTGTTTTATATATTTGCAAATGAGAATTCGCCCAAAATTTATAGACACTGAGGTAACTGTTTGAATAGGTGTATCCCTTGAAAGTGACTGTTAAAAATGAACAGATGCACCTATTCAAAAATTTTTGAAAATAAAATTCTCTTTGAATAGGTCGAACCCCGTTGCACAGCGACAAACACTAATTCGGGCGGCAAATTATTCGCAAAACAAAAAATTAAACACATGCAAAATGATGAAAAATATCTAACATATGCTTATATGGAAATATAGACATATATACCCATTAAAACATCGATGATCTCCATTGAGGTGGTCATTGATGATCCAACTGATAGATGTCATTAGAAGAAAACAAAATAGTTTGTAATGTGATTGTCATCTTCAACAAGCTATGGTTACCAAAAATATAGTGCATGAAATATAAACGATTGCATGGATTAGTGGAGAACTAATAGTAGTGTTGATATTGCACAAGTTCAAAATAATATTATTTGCCTATTTGGGTTAAAAGTAGTAGTAATAATAATAATAATAATAATAATAATAATAATAATGTCTGAACTCCTCTACCTTTCAAGTAGTGTGGAAATTGATCACACATTTTTAAAAATGAGGTTCTCATTCCCCAACCTATGGAAATATCTGAAGTTGGATCCTCACGTACGGATTCCATTGATTGACTATTCTTCAAAAGTCAATTTTTATTTAAAAATACGTTGTACCCTCATTTTGAATTAGTTACAAAATTAGAGAAAAAAATATAAAAATAAAAATCATCTTCTTTCCAACGCCACTCCAGCTTCAATATGACCACCACTACCACTGGCACCCTCATTTCCTCCACCTTTGCCGACCCTATTTTTCTCATCTCACCAACTACATTCTTTCCTTCCAACAAAAACTTTTAAAGAACTGAGAAGAAACAAATAAAGATATATAAAAAATTCCCTCCAAATCCAGGAGTGGCTATAGCGGAGGCCTCACCAACTACCAAAATTAACTATAGTAATAGCGTCACCTCGCCATTTCTACGACCATTGGCGGACCTACATTTGGTCCCGGTAGGTCACGTGACTCACCAATTAAAAGTGATTTTTTTTTTTTAAAATTGAAAATGAAGTAATGAAAAAACACTTTCAGTTTCCAATTGAAAGAATTCCAAACCGTCCCAACTTCCAAAACCAAATTCCAATCCAAAGAAACCTAATCCAAATTGAAATTCAATGCAAGAAACCGATCCACTCCCAATTCAATCCCAACTCCTGGCTTGGTGGCTCCTACTTCCAAATTTTGAAGCAAAACCCAACAATTTGATCCATTCCGGCAAACCGGTCCTGACTTGATTCCTTCTGACAGTGATTCAACCACCTCAAACGGAAAAAGAAACAGTAATATTGTACCCCACTAATTTCAAATGTCTGCATCTATCACTGTCTACTACTGCCTTCTCATTCTTATCATACATTTTCTCTTTACTAGTCATAGTTGATCGCGTGTTGCAAGTTATTTTGAAATATTTTATAGGTGCTATAAAAATTGTAAGATGTGAGAATATAAAAAATAAAAATAAAAATTAATACAAACTCTATGTATAATGAACTTTTGATTCAAATGAAATAAAAATCAAATTTTGAAAATAACATAAATTGTCGAGGAAGTCAATTAGAATAATCCCTTTATTTATCCTTTTGATCTGAACTGAATATCCAACGAGTATCATCATTTCTTTTTATTCGCTTAATATGTATATTGAATTTATCGATTGAAATCCCCTCCATTTTCTTTCTTTATATCTTAAAATTCATTGAATAAATCAATTGAAAGC
Organism: Olea europaea var. sylvestris; assembly: GCF_002742605.1. Classification (NCBI taxonomy): domain Eukaryota; kingdom Viridiplantae; phylum Streptophyta; class Magnoliopsida; order Lamiales; family Oleaceae; genus Olea; species Olea europaea. The sequence continues at coordinate 125,271 of NW_019229387.1, forward strand.
AAATTCTAAAAATATTCATCTTTTGTTCCAAAAAAATAAAATAAAAAATTAATGAATTTAATTTACCTTTCAATCAAGTGGAATGAATCTGTCACATGTATATCGATCATAACTAAATAATTGACAAAATAATTCATGATAATAATGTTCAAATAATTAAATAAATCAAATACATATTGAAAAACGAAAAGTAAAGTAATGAATGTCTCAAATGTATATTCACCATAACTAAATAGTTGAAAAAATAATTAATGATAATATTGTTTAAATGGTTCAATTGATTAATAAATTAAATACATATTGGAAAACGAAAAGTGGGATATTACTGAAATAGTTAAATACATATTGAGAAATAAAAAGTAGAATATTATTAAATAATTGAATACATATCGAAAAATGAAAAATACGGTAAACTAATTGAATTATAATAAAAATAGAGTTATTGAAAAAAATGATTCTATATAATATTTAATATATTATAGATTACTGCCATCCTCCGAGGTTGAGGGATAATTATCTTCTTCTTTGTGAAGCCCACCACTAGAGACCACATTATTACTCTCATCAATGTGCTTCAAATTCTCTGCCTTTTTTGTCTATGTAAACTACCCAACACTACTAAGCCTTTATTCAATAGAAATTAAAATCTAAATTTTTATAATAAAAGTTAAAGTTAATAATTAATTTTAACGACATATTTTACAGGATTCATAACTTTTCAACCATATATTTTATCAATTTTTATCAAAATATGCTAGAAGTTTTGTTTTAATTTTCACCAAACGGGGCTAAGTTATGATATTGACAAAACATTGTTAACTTAGCATTTAACATTGATTTTATTTAAAAATATTGGATTTTGTGATTCTGATGGATCTGAGTTTACGATTTAGATGGAGACTAGGATATGGTTAATTTAATCGATGATCACAAAACTTTGATATATGGTACTAATTGCTCATCAAAATTAAAAAAAAAAAAAAAAAAGGTCTTTACTAGAGGAACTTTGTTATAAGTTACTATTTGCTCACTGGAATTTAAAAAATTACTATTACTCACTCAAATTTGAACAAAGTTACTCATTTATCATCCATGTCATTTTCATAGGTTCACGCGGAAAAAAATTAACATGATGGATGAAAAATCCTACGTGGAATTGGTGGAGTTAAAAAATAACTGCATGCGCAAAAAAATCTTCATTGCACACAATGAAAATTGCTTATGTGATCACATGGCTCTGTCCTCTCCGATTGCGTGGGCAATTTTTGTTGCTGAAGTTCACCATTGTTCTGCCCTTCTTCTTGTTAAAAAATAAATAAATAAATAAATAAAAATAAAAAGGGGGGTAAATTCTAGAAGCAGAAACAAGATACTGAACAACACTATGCGATCACATGGGCAATATTCATCATGCGCCACGTGGATTTTTTTCCTATTTTTTAACTTTGTAGTGCCACATAGGATTTTCCATCCATTACATTGATTTTTGCCATGTAAACTGATGAAAATGATATGGGTGATGAATGAGTAAATTTATTCAAATTTGAGTAAACAACGAGTAACTTTTTAATTTTGAATAGCAAATAGTAACATGTAGTAAAGTTCGATGAGAAATGAGTAACTTTTTAAATTTCAATTAGGAAATAATAATCTATAATAAAATTTAGTGACTATTGATTAAATTAACTCGACCAGAATAACTCCAGTGGAATATTACTTGGAAATGTTCATAAGGGTGTGACGGCAATAAATGAGAGGTGGTGGTTTAATGGGGGCATTGGGTTAGAGATGATGGTTTGTTTGGTGGTATGGTTTCAATTTTGTTTCTTTGGCGAAGGTGGTTTTTGGCCTGGGTGGGTGGCTTGACGGCGGTGTGGCAGGTGGTGGCTGCTGCCTGAGGGTAGTAGTTGGGGGTGGGTTGACTTTTGTTTATTTTTGTCATTTTCCTTATTTTTCTTTTTTATTTTTTTCTTAAACATAATGGTAGAATAATCTTTTTATATAAAATTTGACATTTTAACAATGAATTTAACGATTTACGTTATTTGAGGACCCAAACTTACATATTTACATAACTTGAGAAGTCAGAAATTCACTTTTAAAAGTTGGGAGCTATTTCAAAGCTACCAGAAAGGTAGAGGAGTCCACCACTAATTTTTCCTTAAAAATGGTGTCTTTAAGCTTGGGTAATATAGTACAATAACTATGTCCTAAAGTCACATGCATATATGGTTAGTATGTCAAAAAAAAAAAAAAATTAAAAATAAAAATAAAATTGAGGAAACTATTTTTGTTTAGAATAATCACAAGCAAATATATCAATATCAATATCCATATCAATATCGAAATGCGATTAGTTGAAAAATAAAATGCAAGCGTAAAATATCGAGAGGAAAAAATTTGAATTCTTATCTATTTGATATAACTTTTTAGTTGAAAAATGGAATCAAGTTGAATATTATGGTATGGCATCAATCAAATTCTTGTTTTCAATTTAATTAATGAGAAGAAAGGCCGTACTATGTGTTAATTAATTACGTATGGACCAAGACCAACAACTTGCATGGGTTAGTTAGCACTTAGCTGTCCCAGTTGCAAATATATGTTGGGAGAGACAAAAACTACCAACATTTGACATGGACCATTTCTATATTAATTCACTAACGTATATGTTTTTACAAGTTCAAATGACGTTGTGGGAAGAAAGGGCCGAATTGTGGGCACAATCTCACGTTTCAGTCATTCAATCTTATGTACCTAAATGGATCACCGTTGCAACCTCTCCTCCATATTTATTTTATATAATTATGCACACCCATGGCCATATGTGTACATACATAGAATTCTTCTAACGTGCTAGGACAAATGTTCAAAAAAATTAAAGTCGAGGCGGTCTGACAAACTGTGTGGAGACACGTGTCTTATGTGAGCTAATAGTTAAATAATATGGAAACTCGACAAGTTCTTCACCTAAATAATATTAAGCTTCGTGCGTCTAGAGAAGAGTTTCATAGGGTCATGGATAGCCCTGCATAAATCACCCCAAGATGATGCCATGTCGAACAATATTGGAGGCTCCCATGCCCTACATGAGTCTATATTTAGAAAAAGAAGTGAATGCAAATGATAGAAATGACATAGTTCCCTACCCAAATAATATGTGAGGCCCGTCTCAGCTAGACAAGACTTAGTGCTCATTTGATAAAGAAAATTTATCAAATTTTCAATTGGTCAAACTTCAATTTTAATCACATATTTCATGGGATCCAAAACTTTTTAACTACATGTTACATTAGTTTTTATCAAAATCTATAAAAGCTTTGTCAAACAACCCTTAAAACCACATCCGAACAAAGATGCCCTAACAAGCATAGACTGTCAATTCAAAATCAGGCCGCATTGTCTTGCGCGTTTAAATCCATTGATGTGGGGAGGGTCCCTTGGCAGCAAATGACATGGTTCTTCCCTTTCCTTGTGGGGTGCAACACAGTACTGAGTCTCAGTTAGTGGCCACAGTATATGACATAATAATAATGTGAAGACGCCGGTAATGGCCTTGGTCGCCTCCTAATCATCACTCAGAATATTTCTCTGATTTTTTATTTGGATGCTCCGACATATACATACACATGTACATATACGTATAGCTCAAACCTAGACACCAAAAGAGCCACATTTGTGGGGCGGGGCGGGGCGGGGCGGGGAATCCGAACTATTGAGGAGAAGTCTTCTTAGAGTGGGAGAGAAAACGATAAAGATTGGAAGCAGAGGCGGATTCAGAATTATTCTTCAGTGGGGGCGAGACAAAAAATTGGCTAAAATAAATTATGAAAAAAAAAATTCTGAAAATTTAAATTTAACAAGGTCGAATGGAAGGTTTTTGAAAATACAGTGGGGGTGGCCGACCCCACTCATCCCTTAGTGAGTCCGCCCCTAATTGGAAGAATGGAACTTTGAGCGGTTCGGGTCCATCCAATTAATTTTACACCTCTAAATGGAAGAACTTGTACACAACAAAAATATCACGAAAGAAGAGATGTGCCTTGGACATAGAGGGATTGTTAGTAAGTTGAAGAAGGATGGTGAGATCTCGTAAAATCTAATTGGGACAACAATTAGTAGTAAGTGATTGTGTAGTAATTTGAACAATATGTAATGGGACACACATTTTGTCCTTGCAAACTACTTATTTATAAAAAGGGTTAAGGTGATTGTACACCATGCTTGTACAGCCCCCTCACACATAAGGGGGCTCACCATTAATAAAAAATCGATTAGGAGGCTGTACACCATGTTGTATAGCATGGTGTACAACAAGCATGGTCCGTATAAAAACTTGAAATAACTAGAGCCCTTGCCCCACAATTTAACCACATTCTACATGTATATTTACTGTTAGCTGATGTCTAGGGTTTTACTCGAATTTAATTGTAATACATGATTGCACCTAATTTCATCGAGGATATTTGACACATCGACCAATTAATAAGTGTAGAAGAAAAATATTGTTATGTAGGATCAATGAAGAGTTATTAATTGTAAATTGTGGGCTGACTATCATCTAAATTGGTGCTACAAATCGTCCTCATCGGTCCTTTAGCGCCTTTTGGGTTGCATCAGCTTCAAAAAGTTTTGTCCTTTCCATTGCTTCCCTTTCAAAAACATTGAAAGAAGGTTTGAAAGAAATGGTGCCAAAGTTGAGCCTATAGAATTAGACGTACAATAATATTCAAATTAGCGGCCTAACCAAAGTAATTTAGCTTACACAAATCAAGTTACACTCTCTTAAAGTCTTTAGTCTTAACCTAGCTAATCAATTTTCTTTTTCTATTCAACGGCTATTTGTACGAACTATCTAAAGAAAAATTGAGTTTATAGAAAAATACGATAGACAATGTGTGACACATATTGTCTATATAAATAACAGATAATATCATATTACCGTCATCGAATGGAACTAAATTCAAAATATATAAAAAATCGTATTGGATAAATGAAGAGTAAATAATGGCAGCACGGATTGGTTTAAATTATCAAAATAACAAATCTCGAGAAACAACGCTCTTACCAACCCAATTGTTAACCATGGTTAAAGTTTGTCAAAAACCACCTTTTTGTCTACCTAAAGTCTGCATTGCTTTTAGAACAAACTCTTGACTTCCTTCAATTAATGGAAATATTAAACTAATCTAGTTAGACTATTGCACTCACTACAAGACATTGTTGTTTTCAAAATCTCAATTAATCTATTCGAACTACCGTAATCAAGAAAATTCAATTAAATCCAACCCAGTAAGAAAGAGAATGAATTTATTCATATTTTATCCACTGAACCTGAATAAACAAATAATTGTTTATTATTTTATTTGCTAAAGAAATCGAGAAAGTAGGAGATGGGTAGCTTGCATTAAGATCTTTGTTTTTAGTTTGTACTAGGCACATCAGAAGTTTCTTCAGATCCGAAGATAAAGGTAAAAAGTATTAATTCAAAACCCATCAGGTGAAAAGATAAAAAGAGTCTCAGTCTCTGCGTACGTGCGAGGACTTTACATACCTATGTAGTGCATACTTTTTCTATTTTGACATATATATAGGGAGTTGGGTAGAGGGAGAAGAGAGAGAGAGAGATTGTGTATATGTGTGAATTGGGTTGAGATTAAATAAGTATTGAAGAAAATCAACGGGTTCTTCCTGGTTTTGCTAGGGCTTAAAAATCTAGTTTTCTTGTTTACTATTGGCTTATTTTTTTATATATATATTTTTAAATTGCTGTGTTGTTGAAGATGGATGGGGATGTTGTAAACTTGGTGTTTCTGCTAAGGAGTGAGAGCGGATAATTTTACAGCGAGGGGTTATCAATTTTGTGTAAAAACGTTGGATTTTAAAGTGTTTTCTACTGAATTAAACGAGGAGATTGAGTTTTACAGTTTTGAATTATTATGGAGTTTTTGATGTTTGTGCAGATGGATTTGTTTGGAAACTGGAGATTGAAGAGGTAAGAAATTGAATTTCTTTTGGTTCAATTTATTATTGTTAGTGATTTCTTTTATTTGATTGTGTAGAAACTATTGATTTTTTTTATTATGCATAAGAAATCTACCTTTAATTTTGCAGCTATTGATGTTTGAAGTGTGATAAACGAGATTCTAAAGAAAGGTCTTTTATGCATTGAGTTTTGGGTTTAATAACTGGGCGATAGAATTGTTGATTGAGATGATTACATTTATAGAATCCAAAGAGAAAATGAAAGAACATGAGAAATGCTTGGACTCTCAATTATGGCATGCTTGTGCCGGTAGTATGGTCCAAATGCCGCCGGTGAATTCAAAGGTGTTTTACTTCCCTCAAGGGCACGCAGAGCATGCCTCGGGAAACGTTGATTTTAGGAGCTGCCCTAGAGTTCCGGCATATATAATTTGTACAGTTTCTGCAATTAAATTCATGGCGGATCCCGAGACTGATGAGGTTTTTTCGAAAATCCGATTGATTCCTGTTAATGGAAATGAGGCTGATTTTGACGAAGGTGGAGTTGGAGTTGGTGGGATCAATGTGTCGGATAATCCTGATAAACCCACTTCATTTGCAAAGACATTAACACAATCTGATGCAAACAATGGCGGGGGTTTTTCTGTACCGAGGTATTGTGCGGAGACAATTTTTCCTCGACTAGACTACTCTGCCGACCCTCCTGTTCAGACCATTTTGGCAAAGGATGTTCATGGGGAGACTTGGAAATTTAGGCATATTTACAGAGGGACACCAAGGCGCCATCTCTTGACAACAGGATGGAGTACTTTTGTGAACCACAAGAAGCTTGTGGCAGGAGATTCAATTGTGTTTTTGAGGGCAGAAAATGGGGATCTTTGCATTGGAATCAGGCGGGCAAAGAGAGGAATTGATGGGGGACTGGAAACGCCATCTCTGTGGAACCCGGCAGGTGGCAGTTGTGTTGTGCCTTACGGAGGATTTTCAGACTTACTGAGGGAAGAAGACAATAGATTGACCAGAAATGGTAGTGGAAATGCTGGCAGGAATTTGATTGTCCGGGGAAGAGTGAAGCCTGAATCAGTTATTGAAGCTGCAACTCTTGCTGTCTCTGGACAGCCTTTCGAGGTGGTTTTTTATCCTCGAGCTAGCACACCCGAGTATTTTGTGAAGGCATCTCTTGTAAAGGCAGCATTGCAAACTCAGTGGTTCTCTGGCATGAGGTTCAAGATGGCCTTTGAAACAGAGGATTCTTCACGAATAAGTTGGTTCATGGGAACCATATCGTCAGTTCACGTTGCTGATCCCATTCGCTGGCCAGATTCACCTTGGAGACTTCTCCAGGTAGTACAGTTAGTGTTAAATACATCTTGTTACTTGGTTTATAGTTATTCCTGCTTGCAATTTTTGCACGATATAATGCCGGCAGTTTTATGCTTTCTGCTCTAGTTTCTGCTAAAGAATGATGTTCTTAGGCCAATTTTATAACAATCTTGGGTGCAATTCCCTTACAAGCTTGATCATAACAATTGCATGATATTTCCTACAAGTTTACCAGATATATTAGGATTTATCTTCTTCTCTCCGTATCTACTCAGTTTCTTGAACCAATTGTACTGATCAGTTTTCCTATCTATTTTCCCGAGATCTTTTCAAGCATTGACTGATGCAACTTATTTTAGAAATAATTAGATAAATATGTGATTTTTCCTGGGTTTAAATTTGTGATTATGTAGAGTTGGTCTGATTATTGATGCTATCTCAACTTTTACTTCCTGAAAACTGTTGAGGCTTAATTTTGCATGTTGCGTAATATTTTCTGAAATTTGATGAAAACTTTTCCGTAGCTGAATGAATTGCAATAGTACTCAGTCTTTTCTTGCTTTCACATGTACCTGTTTAACGGAAGATAAACTATTGCAGGTGATTTGGGACGAGCCTGATCTACTCCAAAACGTGAAACGCGTGAGTCCATGGCTGGTAGAATTAGTGTCAAACATGCCCACCATCCATCTCTCTCCTTTTTCGTCACCGCGGAAGAAATTGAGATTACCACAACATCCCGACTTCCTTCTCGATGGCCAACTTCCATTGTCAGTTTTTTCGGGCAACCAGGTTCTTGGATCCAGTAACCCATTTGGTTGTCTTCCTGACAATACTCCTGCTGGCATGCAGGGAGCCAGGCACGCTCAATATGGTTTATCATTACCAGATCTCCACCTCAATAAACTACAGTCGGGTTTATTTCCAGTTGATTTTATGCCGCTCGATCGAGCTTCTGTACACATGGGAGCTTCCAATCTAATCTTACCCAAGCTAGGTAATAACGAGAATGTTTCTTGTCTTCTAACTATGGGAAGTTCCAACCAAGTTTCAAAAAGAACCGATAATCGCAAGGCTGGCCAATTCCTACTTTTTGGTTGCCCAATTCTTACTGAGCAGCAGATTTCTTTGAGCTGCTCTGGCGATACAGTTTCAACAATTGGCACAGGCAATAGTTCTTCAGACGGAAATGCAGATAAGATAGGAAATACTTCTGATGGATCTGGTTCCGCCCTTAATCAACATGGTGCACCAGAGCGCTCATGTGAAGGTTTTCATTTGGAACTCAACCCTGAGACTGGTCACTGCAAGGTTTTCATGGAGTCAGAGGACGTAGGTCGCACGTTGGACCTTTCTTTGCTCAGTTCTTATGAAGAACTATACGGAAAATTGGAAAATATGTTTGGTGTTGATATATCGGAGATGCTAACTCATATCTTGTACTGGGATGTCACAGGTGCTGAGCGAAAACTTGGTGATAAACCATTTAGGTGAGAGTTAGTGCTTTGCCTATATTATATGCGATTTCCCCAAGTGAACTTGTTTTCACGTATTTGTTTCGTTTGTGGATGTTGCAGTGACTTCATGAAAACAGCAAGAAGGTTGAAGATTCTATCTGATTCAAGCACCAATAATGTAGTAATGTAGAGCCATAACCAAACAGCGAAAGCTCCGGTTGCTTATTGTACAGCTGAACTACTGAAAGCTTTGTTCCTGACTTCCTTTTGACGACGCATTTGACTGAATTTTCGCAACTGATTCACCCTATAAAATTCAAAATTGAAACAGGAAAACAGGAATTGTAACCTCGTTGCCGGGGCTGACTAGCAAGTATGCCATCCCCATGGCATTTTCTTTTCTCAGCTGATTCTCAAGCCTTCAACTGTCGATATCAGGGCTTTTCCGTAATTTTACTGGAAAATCTTTCCCCGAAATGTTATGTATCTCTTGGAGATTCCATCATTTGACTTCAAGTTTCCAGGGTCCCTTTTGGGAGGTATTTTCAGGTATATCTTCCAAGACAAATTACTACAAGGTGGGCTTTTGTTTGTCGATTTCATAGTTTTAAGAAGACAATTTCCTGTTATGTTTGTTTTTGAGAGGATAAGTTTTATCTTATTCCGTGAGCTTAAGATGAATTTCGTCTGTACAGCCAACACTTTTCTTTCTTACTCGAATAAAATCTCTGTATATTTGGTAGATGTTGGGGGAATAGAAAAAAAATGTCTAGGATGTTGGCAAAGTTGACTATATTCATTCATTCATTCATTCACCTACTCTACTCTACTCTACTCTACTCTACTCTACTACGAGGACATTGCCAAATAATGAAGTATTAAAGTGCCTGAAGAGTTATGTAAAGGAACAGTAGTCACATGCTACACTAAATCTTTTGACTTGAAATATTGAAAGTGAAATTCGGATTCAATTGTGTGCGCGAGAGAAAATTGTTTCAAGTAAATACCCATTAATGCTCCCACATAAAGAGATCAGCACCAAACACAATGTCATCAGAAAATATAAATGTCCCTTTCTCTCTCGCTACATGTATGTATGTATAAATTATATATTGATATGGAATTGGACTTCTTATAAGCGCAGTGTACAGACAATTCTTGTTCCTTGACTTGATGGAGCACATCGCGCGATTTACCTCCCTCACAAAACTCTAGGGGCGGGGGCGGTGGGGCCCTCAAGATTGGGGTTCAACCTTTTTTTTTTTTTTTTTTTTTTTTTAAATTTTTTTTCTTGCCCTATAAATTATATATCACGTGCCACTCATGTGAGAAAGAATGGGCCCACTGCAAATACAAGCAATATATTTTGCATGCATTTTGGCATCATTGAGAGCGAGCTATATCTGGTAATCAGTTTCTTAGGGTCTGCTTGGCAGAATTTCTGCTTCTATTTTTTTTATAAAAAAGAAGTTACTTTAGAACAGTTTCTATGAAACTCTTTTAGTCAAACAAAGTGTTTTCAGAAATCGGTTAATCATGTTCAAAAACAACTTCTTAATTAATTTCAGAAATTACTTTTGACTTTTCAAAAATTATTTTAATTGAGGTCCTTGTCCTGATCCAATTTCAATGACTCGATTCTTAAGCAAATATGGAACTTTCTTGGATCTTATGATGATTTTTCAAATATGTAATACATATATGTGTGTAAAGCCTTCATTAGTTTGTTTCAGACAAAAAAAATATTTTAGTGATGAATTTTGTCACTATTGGTACTAAATAAATATACAGTATGCAGCAACTAAGGTTAAAGATTAGTTCCGTTTGGTGACAAGACCAGATTGTGAGTTGGATCACGTGAAACGACCAACAACGTTGGATCAACGCCTTCTTTTCCTTTTTACTTGTTTTAATTTTAATTTACTCTACTTTTTCACTTTACTTTGTGTTGATATCACAAGACTTGGGATTAGTAAATAGTGAACCTTCACCAGTTCTTTGCCGAATAAGCGGTCCATTTATGATTTATCCGATATTGTTTTCGAGTGAATTTGACAATCAGAATAAGGAAAATGAAAAATGAAAAAACATGCTTGAAAGTAAGTTTGTTAATTTGATTGAAGCTTAGTGAGACACTAATTTTAGAACAATGTTATCTACAATTTGATTTTAACTACCCGTCTGGGTCTTGTCCACCTTTTTCTTACTCAAGAAAGAATTATTGCATTTCTTAGGAATACTAAAAAAAAAGATTACTACGCGATTTTAGTAATCTATATGCTCATATCGTTTTTCAATCATTGAGAACTAATCTGCGAGAGAGGCACAAACCATGTGACAAATGCAGAGCTTCTGCCCTTTCCTTCTAGTGGTACTAGAGTCCAGAGCATTTATTTTCTCTTAATTTTAAGAAGAAAATACTATTAACTGACAAATGAATTGTGTTTCATGCACATAATGGTTTACACACAAAGATGGATGGAATTATGTACCTGGAGTTGAGACTGGCTGCCCAAAATTAACTGTCCAATTTGTTATCTACTAATGATTCATTGATACTTTATTTTGCACATTTTTAAACACAAGCGACACTGAGAGAAAAGTTAGATATGTTAATTTAAATAATGTCTCAATGAATTATTTGGTGAACAACAAATTGAAGGATCAATTTTAAATAGCAGATCTCAACTTATGTACATGCATCACAATTGATTGGTAAGTTGTAAATAGGTAGCACATAGGAAAAGGAAAAATAAAGAGAGAAGCATTTCCAAAGTATGTTGTTTTGTTCCCAGCAAACAAATTCTTTGATTTCAGCAACCAACTTGACGCTACACATCCCACGCTTTGTGCCATGATTTCTACCGAAGTGATAATAATGTAAAACAACAAAATTAATTAATTCCATCAATATCATACCAATATATTAATGAAATATAATTGAAAATATATACTATTTTTTTAATATACTCCTACATTAAATAATGAGTAATGCTATTTGCAGTCGCTCACTGCAGTAGTCGCCTTACGTGGTATACACATGGCAGGTGATTATTTGATGCATTAATGTGGTAGTTTTTTTATTCATTAATGCATCAAATAACCACATGTCATATGTATGCCACGTAGGGCGACTACCGCAGTAAGCGACTGCAAATAACATTATTTTTAAATAATAGCCTAAATAAGATAAGTCACATTTGTTGATAATAGCGGACATTAAATAAGGACATGTTAAAAAAGCTTAAAAAAATCAATTATACTCCCAATAAAAAAAAAAGTGAAATAATTTGGACGAAGAAAAATGAAATCAAATATATCTTTATGGGATTGAGAGAATAATACATGTCCCGTACAAGAATTAGGAGTTATCTTCTTGGAATTAATCTGGCTTCGGAATTATAGATATGTTCGACAAGACAAAATGTTTTCATAAAATTATCCAAACATATTCAAGAACGACTTTTTAATTTCAAAAATAATTTATAACTTCTTAAAAATCTTATCAAAGGAAACCTATGCCAGCAAACAAAGTGACAAGAGTTCTTGTGGTGGCGTAAGGAATAGAATTTTGAAGGCACTCTCACTTTCGTGACGAGTACGCCACCGACATTAATCACCATTGCTACTTTGTCCTCACTATCTGCACTACCGTTGCTAGCTGGTAGGTTTATTGTAACAATGTTTTGCATAATTCATATGAAATAAATGTTTTAAAAATCCACTGGTAAAAGAAAGGGAAAAAAAATGGTTAAGGGTCGGCCCAGGATTTAATTAATAATAAAATGAATAAAGCATGATTTATCCCTTATTTGTCATCCTTTAAAAATTTAAATTTTTGTTACAGTGGCAATTCTCCATCATACATTCGTACAGTAAAATATTCTACATACAAATTAATAAAGTTTCCTCACTTTTTAATCGCACATTTTCCAAAAAATACTATTCAATAACTCATTATTTTCAAATAAATTCCATCAAACAGGTTCTTGAGAGGGGGGGGGGGGGTTCAGGTTTCAAGTCTACTTTGTTGCTCATTCTTACGGTTTTTGAATATTCAAGTTTTACCTTATAATTGGACCGGATTTTGAACTGTTCTTGGGATATTCAATCGAATGGATACTTCGATCCATATTGATAAAGGATAGTTGAATGGTATAAAAATAAAAATAAAAATGAAATTAGTTCAAGTTTTTTAATCAAATATTAGGCATTTGGAGGAAAAAAAATTAATTTATAGAAACGGAATCATTTCTTGCGACTTATATTATAGAAATGGGCTCACTAATAAATGTCAAATGGCCCATGGTTCGCCCAAAAAAGAAATTACGGGGAGTTAGAAGTGGGCGCGGGTCGATTCGGTTCTCTTTCGGTTCGATTCTAAAGAGAATCGAATCGAAACAAAATTTTCGGGTATCTAGTAAATGAAACCATCGGGTCCAAATATAATTATGGAACCGTTCGGGTTCGGTTC